>NC_142145.1:1817500-1947500 GCF_024610735.1 Ursus americanus
ATTCCTGGGCTGCAAGAGTGGTTCAACATCTGCAAATCAATCAATGTGATACATCACATTAATAAAAGAATGGACGAGAACCATACGATCCTCTCAATTGATGCAGAAAAAGCATTTGACACAATACAGCACCTTTTCTTGATTAAAACTATTCAGTGTAGGGATAGAGGGAACATACCTCAATATCATAAAAGCCATATATGAAAAGCCCACAGCAAATATCATTCTCAATGGGGGAAAAACTGAGAGCTTTTCCCCTAAGGTCAGGAACGCTATAGGGATGTCCACTATCACCATTGCTGTTCAACATAGTACTAGAAGTCCTAGCCTCAGCAATCAGACAACAGAAAGAAATAAAAGGCATCCAAATTGGCAAAGAAGAAGTCAAACTACCACTCTTCACAGATGATGATACTCTATATGGAAAACCCAAAAGACTCCACCCGAAAATTGCTAGAACTCATACAGGAATTCAGCAATGTGGCAGGATATAAAAGCAATACACAGAAATCAGTTGAATATCTATACACTAACAGTGAGACAGAGGAAAGAGAAATTAAGGAGTCGATCCCGTTTACAATTGCACCCAGAACCATAACATACCTAGGAATAAATCTAGCCAAAGAGGCAAAGGATCTGTACTCAGAAAACTATAGAAAATTCATGAACGAAACTGAGGAAGACATAAAGAAATGGAAGAACTTTCCATGCTCATGGATTGGAAGAAAAATATTGTTAAATGTCTATGCTACCTAGAACAATCTATACATTCAATGCAATCCCTATCAAAATACTATCAACTTTTTTCACAGAGCTGGAACGAATAATCCTAAAATTTGTATGGAACCAGAAAGACCCCAAATAGCCAAAGAATGTTGAAAAAGAAAACCAAGGGTAGTGGCATCACAGTTCCAACTTCAAGCTCTATGACAAAGCTGTAATCATAAAGGTGGTGTGGTACTGGCAAAAAAAAAACAGACACATAAATCCATGGAACTGAACAGAGAACTCAGAAATGGACCCTCAATTCTATGGTCAACTAATCTTTGACAAAGCAGGAAAGAATATCCAATGGAAAAAAATGACATTCTCTTCAACAAATGCTGTTGGGAAAATTGGACAACCACATGCAGAAGAATGAAACTGCACTGTTTCCTTACACCATACACAAAGATAAGCTAAAAATGGATGAAAGATGTAAATGTGAGGCAAGAATCCATCAGAATCCTAAAGGAGAACACAGGCAGCAACTTCTTGCTAGACACATCTCCAAAGGCAAGGGAAACAAAGGCAAAAATGAACTACTGGGACATCATCAAGATAAGAAGATTTGCACAACAAAGGAAACAGTCGACAAAACCAAAAGACAACCAACAGAATGGGAGAAGACATTTACAAATGTCTTCTCAGATAAAGGGCTAGTACCCAAAATTTATAAAGAACTTATTAAATTCAACACTAATGGAAAAAATAATCCAGTCAAGAAATGGACTGAAGACATGAAGAGACATTTCTCCAAAGAAGACATACAAATGGCTAACAGACACATGACAAAATGCTCAAATCACTTGTTGTCAGGGAAATACAAATCAAAACCACAATGAGACACCACCTCACACCAGTCAGAATGGCTAAAATTAACAAGTTGGGAAAGGACAGATGTTGGTGAGGATGTGGAGAAAGGGGAAGTCTCCTACACTGTTGGTGGGAATGTAATCTGGTGCAGGCATTCTGGAAAACAGTATGGAGGTTCCTCAAAAAGTTAAAACTAGAGCTACCCTATAACCCAGCAATTGCACTACTGGGTATTTACCCCAAATATACAAATGTGGTGATCTGAAGGGGCACCTGCACCCCAATGTAAACATTGGGGCAATGTAAACATAGCAGCAATGTCCACAATAGCTAAACTATGGAAAGAGACCAGATGTCCATTGACAGAGGAGTGGATAATGAATATGTGGTATTTATCTACAATGGAATATTACTCAGCCATGAAAAAATGAAATCTTGCCATTTGCAATGACATGGACAGAACTAGAGGGTATTATCCTAAGTGAAATAAGTCAATCAGAGATGGACAATTATCACACGATCTCACTCATATGTGGAATTTAAGAAACAAAACAGGGGAAGAGAGGGGAAAATAAAACAAGACAAAATCAGAGAGGGAGACAAACCATAAGAGACTCTTAATCATAGCAACAAACTGTGCATTGTTGGAGGGGAGGGGGATGGGAGATGGGGTAACTGGGTGATGGACATTAAGGAGGGCACATGATATATGAGCACTGAGTATTATATAAGACTGATGAATCACTGAATTCTACCTCTGAAATGGATAATACATTAAATGTTAATTGAATTTAAATTAAAAAATTATATACTGTGTTGTTTTTCTTATAGGAAAATTCCCCAGATGCCCATGTGTCTATATGTATTCACTCATATAGGTACATTGCTAGCTTGAAGATATTTCCCATGAGATATGTAAAACCTCACATAATTTTTAAAATAAAGCTGTTTAACACAGCTTTAAAATTATGTAATTAATTACATAAAATAATTATATAATACATAAAATTATATAATTAATTACATAAATCATCAATAGTCAATCTTGAATAATACTTTAAGCATGTAGAGAGCTGAAATAATTCAATGTAATGATATGCTACATATTTCCCCCTGACTTTTCCTTATAAGAAAATATAAAATCCATGGGGTCCTTAAGGGGTCCATAATCCTTAAAATCTAGTTTTCTCAGAATTTCTCTATTAAGAAGTAGATAGCCATACATGGCATCCTTATGAGTTCCCATTCCATCTGCCGGAGCAGTGCCAGGCTTCCAACGTTCTGGATAAGGACATTCACCCAGCAGGAAATAACTCCTTGAAACTGCATGTGCGCTGAGCTCCTTGATGGGAAGGCTGGGAGAAAAAGCTCAAGGGTTTTTTAATCCAGGATAGATCCCACTATTTTTAATCACTTGGCAATCACTAAAATGGTTTGATCTTTTAAAGAAATTGTACATAAAGGAAAAGTAAACCAAATGTTTTCTTTCATAAATCAGCACTGCGAAAGCCACAAGTTGCCTAGAAATCACGATTTTCCAGACGCACGTCATCACTGTTGCAACCACCTAGCTGGGGTAGAGAGAAGAGATGTGAAATCTGGAAGCACTGGGCACTGCTCAGGAATGTTGCCCTTTATGAAAACACAAAACACCTGCTTGGTTAAAGCAATTTCCATTTCTGAAGGGCAAATCTGGTTTCGATGCAGATTTTCAAATCATAATGTGCACCATGCATCAAACTCAAACTCTTGCAAGTAAAATAAGTGCGGAACCACTCCAGGGATCAGGCCTCTGATCCAATCAGTGAGATTGGAAAGCAAAGTTCATGAGTTTGAGGTTATCACAGCTGTCAGTGACCCAACTAACTCCCGGGGATGGTACTTGAGAAGGTGGCTAACTTGGGTATATGCCAATGTCCACTGTCTGTGCCGTCGACAATGCTTGAGGAATTTCCTTCGAGTTTGGAGGATGTGCTGGGAAAGTATATTTAAGATCGTCCTTGCACTCCGGAGCCACATGAAGTTCTGCGTGGATGGCAGATCTGCCCTGGACAGAGGGACTTCCATGTTCCAGGGCAGCTGAGATGCTGCCGGGAACGAGACATAAAAATATTGGGATCAGGAAAAGAAATTACAGTTTTGCAAATATTTTAATAGATCATAAAAATTGGGGATTCAAAATTAAAATTCGGGGGATATGTGGGCTTAAAAATATTTTCTTTTTTTAAAAAAAATATTCATTTATTTGTTTTTAAAGAGAGCGAGTATGGGTGGGGTGGGGCAGAAGGAGAGAGAGCATCTCAAGCAGACGCCCCGCTGAACACGGAGCCCGACACAGGGCTTGATCTCACAACCCTGAGATGATTAAGTACATCATGGCTGGTCATTTTCGCCTGGTCATTGTCCTTCAAAATATTTGCTCAAATACCTCCTTGAGGGGAACCTGGCTGACTCATTCAGTTAAGCGCCTGACTCTTGGTTTCAGCTCAGGTCCTGATCTCAGGGTTGTGAGATCAAGCCCTGTCGGGCTCTGTGCTCAGTATGTTGGTTTAAAACTGGTCTTTGCGTGGCTCAGTGTGTGGACCTTATGGCTCATGTGGACCCAATTCCAGGAATTTGATTGGAATAGCAATGACCTTCTAGGTTTCGTTTTCCAGAATGAGAAACTATAGAGCTTGTTATTATTTAATATTATTTAATGATCTCCTGAGCAATGCTGCAAGGGCCAGAGAGTTGTTTAATAAATAGGAATTCATGAGAATTTCACTAATTTTTCTAAGATTTAAGATCCCGGGGTGGGGGAAGTTTATATAGTCTATCAGTGTGCAGAAGGATAAGAAAAGTGTGAGTGACTTTTAGTCACCTTAGCAAAGTTAATAATAATGAATAATGACTGGTAGACGAGGGCACCGTGTTAGCCAGCAGGGGATGCTGGTCCTGCCCCTCCATTGGAAATGGGACCATTTTCTAAACTACTGTATGAAATGCATTTTCCTTTGCGGGAACCAGTCCTGCAAGGTGGTGGGACTGTCACACATGTCAGGATATTCCGTCATCTGGGTCCCTGTAGGAACAATAGTGGCAAATCCCATCCTCTGCAGGTAAGAGCATGTCTGCATAGTCCACACGGCCGTTGGGTAGTGAGGTGAAGGGCACGAGATGGAGAAGAGCTGTGTGTTCTCAAACCCACAACAAACAAACATCACTTTACTAGTGATGTTAGTGTGACCAGGGTCCCAGTGTGAGAACACACACACACACACACGCACGCACACACGTGCACAAATCAGAACAAAATTTAATTCCGCAGCGCATAATCAAAGTATTCATTGTAGGGCCATATCAGGCAGTCATCCCTGTTCACCCAGCCTCCAACAATCCCAAATCAAAAGAATCCGTTCTCTTCCATGATGTCTTTAGCTCCTTCCAGCCATTTTCCAAAAATCTTTACAAGAACACAAGAAAATTTGAACGTTTATAGGAAAGAAAAGAACAGGCAAAAAGTCAATCCTTTCCCTGCAGGAAGCACCTGAAAGTACATTTTCTGTTTGTGTGGCTTTATAGATACAGTGACGCTGAATATAACAGAAAGCACTTGACAATATTGCCGCAAGAACTTTCACCAGGATTCACCACATTAAACACTTTCCATGTGTCTTCTATCACTTCCATGTGGATTTCCCCCACTTATGATTACTTCCAATAGGGACTGGCACCCACATAGAGAGAGGTGCATTCAGCAAACGGAGCCCTGGCTGAGCGAGGCGTGCTCCCCTCGCGCTGGAGTGACGAGCAAGTTCTGAGACACTTTAACAAAGCGGCTGCTTCGGCTGCTTCAGGAGAAAAGGCGGAGACGGGACACAGAAGACCACCCCGTTCATCCGTGATCCAGGAGCGCGTGGTCTGGGAGGAGAGCTTCCTGGCTTGGCTCCTTGCGGTGGCTAGAGCCTTATTTGTATCCTGTTCCCCAGCACTACCCCTCGGTCTGGCTCCGTGAAAGATGAATCCACAGTTTAGAAAGTTCTGAAGCATTGGTCAATTTCTAAGGCAAAACATCATAAAACTCAAGAAAACCCAAAAAAGAACAAGCGGACAAACGCAGGCTGGCAGCCCGGGCACCCGTGTTTCCTAAAGGCTGCGGCGTGGAGTGTGGGTAACTGCACGGCTTCATGGCTCGCGGGCTTGATGTCCTCTTGTCTAACGCAAAACCCTTCAGGACTGAGTTTATAGAGATCGCGGAAGTCTGTGGTATTTGTAGTTTATATTTCTGTGCTCGTGTATTTGCTCAACCAACATTCGCTAACTAGCGACCATGCGTCTGGTTTGCATGTGATACCATCATGTCTGATGAATTGTCACCTCGCTGGAGGCTTCCGGAAATTACCCACCTGAAATGACGCCGTGGGGTCAGACTCTGTGTAGACTGGAGATCTTGATTCTACAGCAGGGTTTATGATCCCAAATCCATTCTTCTTTCCAACAGAAGATAGCTGTCCGTTAATATTAACGGCTGCACATTTCAAGGAAGAAAGGCATGCAAAGTCTTCCTTTTTTCTGAGTCCCATTTTATCTCCTTCTTTACTCTGTCTCATCACTGACTACAAACTGCTTAAAAGACTGTTGTCTCCTGCTAAGTTCTCATGAACTAAGCATCTTTAATATTATTAAAAGAGCTGGAGAAGCATGATTCTGGAAAATTTAAAGCACTTGATACCCCCAAAGCATTACAAGGTAAATTTGAAATGATTCTTAAGGGTTACAAAGGTTTCAGAGGAAATTCGGAATTTCTTAATGGCCTTGTATTTGTCACTGAACACACAAGATAGGACAAGCCCTACATACAAAAACCACTGGGTGCCGTTAGCTTTCCTGTGGCCAGTCATGGAAAAGCTGCCAAGGGCCCATTCCTCTACAGCTGACTCAGTAAAACTTTATGAAGATAGGAAATTTTACATTCCTGTGCTCATGAAAATTATGTTCTGAATCGATACTCTCCACGCTACACCTGAATTTTGCCAACCTCCAGCTGTTATGATCTTGCTTTGGGGGGGAGATCAAAGCATAATTGTGATTCCTGGACTTGGGGCCACAGAATGTCCCTTTCAGTGTGACTCCAGACCATTCTGGATGTACATGCAGGACGTGGCTGCATTTGATGAGCGCTCTGGGTGGCAGAATCATACCTATTTTCTGGACTCCGCGTCTAGCAGAAGTTCGAAGAGGATGAAGTTTACACAAGCAAGAACAAGAATCATTACTGCAACATTCACGTCGATCTCAGAGACATAATGCAATGCATTTTGTGACCACACTGCTATCTCACAGCCCATCTGAACTTTGCCATAAGACAAACCTTACCCAGAAAGCACATTTGCAGCCAAGGACAGACGAAGGCTTGAATAGTCCAAGAACACAAGAAAGCCCCGTTTTGAACCATGAAGGGTGTGGAAGGGCATGATGGAAAAGCCACACTGACCTTGACCTGAGCCTTGGAGATGCAGCCCCTTCCCCTCAGAGCCAGGGGCCAGAGGTTGGAGACACAGGCTGTCGGACCGCAGGGCTCACCCGTCCAGCTGGGGCAGAGCTCCTGACTCACCCCCTTGGCTCCTGGCAGACACCCCTTGGTTTCCTCCACAACACTATTAATCTGATAAGAAATGTAAAAATCTAGAGGAAAAAAGAAAATAAAATATAGATTAACCTAAACTGCGTAAACTGAGAGCATGGCCGGCGCTGGCTGGTTACCAAGTTAATCACAACCGTTCTCATTAAGAAGAGACACCCCCCTTGTCAGCCAGGGCGTCCCTTCAGCCAGGCCTCTCCCACGGAGTTGGTCTCCGAAATTCAGGAAATTAATTACTATAGAATGCACATTTGTCTTCCTAATCTAAGTAGTTGGAGCAGAAGCAGACAGGAATGCAGAAAAATAATCTGGTTATCGTGTTTAAAGTGTTGGATGGCCTTGTATTGGCAATGCCAGTGCTGGACAGAGGCTCTTGGAAGTGTGAGGTTAAACTATGCACTTTATTAAAAACAGGAAATTTAAATAGTAGCATGCCATCGAGCATTCCCTAATTCCTGTATTTATGGAAACGTCACTTACGCTGTGCGGTGGCACGGAGAGGACGCCACAGGCTCTGTTTTGGTGAACAGTTTTCAGAGTTGCAATCAAAATACACGTTTAATCCATGGACTCTCAGACTCTCGGCGGGAAAGGGGCTGCTCCACGGTGCTCCCTGAGCAGAGGCACTCAGCCCCCTGCACGGCCCTCGTGGGATCTGTGTGCTGCCTTTACGTCTGTGAGCCCCCGGGGGGTGAGAGCTTCAGGCTCCCAGTGGCTATGCCCCACCCAGCTGTACCCCACCAGCCCTCACCCTAACAGGGTTCGCCTCCTTGCCGATCTGTGCCATCAGACACGTCAGTCATCCCCCCCCCCCCCGCACACCCTTGTTACAAAGCCACACCGCAGCTCCGCGGTCCGTGCAGCCATGTGTGCAGCACCAGGGGGTGTGCGGGGCCCTCCCCTGGCCGAGTGTGACTAGGACACTGCTGTCCACCTCGTCAGCCAGTGCGGCATCTCGTCTTTGGCCATCTGGTACTACTCGGGGTGGGATATCCCTCCCTCACCAACAGGGTGAAAGCAGGAAGTGCATCGAATACCTCTAATGACAGGAAGAGGAAAAGCCCAGACGTGCTCTTTGGGGCTTTTGGTCCCTCCATGTTCCCATCATATCTTTCCTGGATGTTTTGATGATCCCCAACTTCTTTCTCAGACACCACTGTTCCTCAAACCAATCCCCAGGATAATATGGACTCCGTAATTAGAACGCTCTCTCCTTGAAGGAAATACCCATATTTTCCAGAAGTGTGTAGGTTTTGGGTTCAGAGCATTCTTACTCATGAATTACAAGCCATTTGCCAAGACTGAAGCTAGTCTTGGTGGTTCACAAGTTAAGAAAGAACAAAACACACAAAAGCCTCATTTGCAAGCATTCCATCATTACCGGGATGCAATTCATTCTCTGAAATGTATCGTGCGCTGTGTTGGCGGCTGAATAGACGCCATTAAAAGGATGTCTCCTGGTTACCAAAACCTTCACCAAAGAAGGTTAGACTCATTAATGGTGAGGGGAAGTTTAATTCACGTGCAAATGCATTCAAATTCCATCCCATCTTAGAATATAACAGGATCACTTTATCAGAGTGAGCTCTTTGTCTTTGCCAGAAAGAAGTATCAATGGTATTTTATCCAACTTTTAACTGTTTCTCCTATTGGCTTTATGTAGCTCGTATTCTCTGGAATAGTTCTTCTAGAAGATTTGAATAAAGCCGCGGAAGCCCCCTCTTACCTGCTTCTCCGTCGCCGCCTTGTGCCATTCCCCCATCTTCTCTAGCTTCACAGGTGATTCTCAAAGCTCGAATAATACCCAACCTTTAAATAACCCCGTGCAAATTCCACCATGACCGTGCAGGAGCCGATGCGAGGTCCGAGCAGCTCAGGGGTCACAGGGCGGCTCTTAGGGGCAAAGTCGGGCACGGTAGCTCTCTGTTGGGTCCCAAGGGCAACAGAAAAGGGCCAGGAGAGATGTGTTATTCACCTGGTCTGTGCGAGGCACACCCTAAGTTCTAGATGGAAGAAAGGAAGAAGAGCAATAGAACTATTAGCATAGGACTGCAGGGCTAAGGGGGGGTGGGGTGTTGTCTTATTGAATATAATTCAAAAACCATAAAATTCACCTTTTAAAATGTACAGTTTGGCAGTTTTATCATATTCACAAGACTGTGCAAGTGATGTAGTTTTTGGAGAAGTGCTGTTGGGGTCCAGAGCCAATGGCCAAGAAAGAATCCTTGAGACGTCTTCGTGCAACATGGTGGTTTTATGAAAGCACAGGACAGGATCAGGGGGCAGAAGGAGTGGCTGCCAGGGGCCTGAGGCAGGCTAATTAGATACTTGGGAGTTGGGGGAGGTAAAGACAAACGGAGGTGTCCAACAGGGCTTTCATATGCTGACGAAGACTCACAGGATGCTGATGGCCTGGCTATTGTCAAGCGAAGGCTGTTTCTCCCTCTGGCAAAGCATCATCCTGAAGAGAGCTGGGAGCTTCAGGAGGCGCAGGACACTCTGCCTGCCTCAAGCCTTTGTCCCTGGGCTGCGGTTCTAGGACGTCTAATATGCTCTGCGTTTCCTTCTGCCTTCCATCTCCACGTCACACACATCCCCACCGCCTAACTCCAGCTTGCTTCCATTATCCCAAAAAGAAGCCTCGGATCCCTGGGGTGTGCGCACCCTCCTCCCCCAGCCCGTCTTCCTCCCCCACTATGGAACCACTCATCTGCTTCCTCTCACTAGGGGTTTACCTCTTCTGCATGTTTCACATAAAGGGGACCAAACAAAAGGTGGCCTTTAGTGCTGGGCTTCTTTGGCACGGCATCGGGTCTTCAAAGCCCCCCCGGGCTGGACATGATCTGTGCTCCGCTCCTTGCTGACGGGGTTTTGAGACACACATTCTACTTGGGCTCCCTCCACCTAGAGTTCTTCCTGCAAGGGGGCGGCCGACATTATCCAGGCGGGTCTGTAAGCCCTCTTCCCAGGGTAGGCTTGCTGCATGCTGTAGGGGGGCTGTCAGCGTCTGCCATGGAGCCCACACACTGGTTCCTACCAGAGTGCGATGTGGGCACATTGACTAAGGTCCTTCATTCTTTGAATCACTAACTAAACTTTTCCTCAAACCACTTCGCATACTTTGTTTCTAGATAGAGCATAAACAATGAATTATACATTCAGATTATACTTTGTATTTGCAGGAGTTACAGTAAGAACGGAGATTATGTTTTGCCTTTGGCCTCGTGGGAAGTGCCCTGGACTGACAAGGTATTTCTGCCCTAGTCTGATTGACCCCTTACTAGTTGTGACTCCAGCTGGTGGTGTAGGGCTATGAGCAGGTCTCGTAACATGTTGGCATTTTGTTTTCCTTATCTGCAAAGTAGGGATGGGGTAGCAGCAGGTGGGGCTGAAATGGACTCAGGGCAATGAGACCTGTGGTTAGCCATGGTTTCATCTGTTCATTTTGTGTTTCTTGAAAGTCCATGACACAAAGGCTAAGAAACAATAGAATTGAACCTATAATGTGTAACAGAGTTAGAACGGGTTTCTCAGCCCTGCACTCCTGACGGTTTGGGCCCATGGTCCCTGGCTGGGTAGCAGTGTGGGGGCCATCCCGTGCCCGGCAGGATGCTTAGCTGTATTCCCTCCCTGCAGTTGTGACAATCAGAAACGTCTCCAGACATTGTCCACTGTCCTCGGGGGGAGGAAAATCGCCCCCAGTTGGAACCAGTGAGTTAGAGAATTCCACCCACTCCTGGACACCCCAGCTCTTTCCCATGCTGTTCCCACCCCCTGTGCGGTCCACGCATCTAGCCCAGCACCTGAGACTGTGTCCAGAATATCAGGGTTTCATACCTCACGTTGCAGACATCGCTGCGTTCTTCTTTTTGTTTATCCCAAAGTCTATAATATATTATAGAGATTATTTGTTTGAGCTCACTGTTCTTCAAGCCCTGCTAGATCCTATCAGTAGATAGGTCATATGATGCCATTACGTATGTGAACATTTCATTTTCTAAGAAGTCAGGTTTTGGTTTTGGATAGTCGAGGTATTACCTTTAAAGTTAATATAATTATTAAATGAGCATAAAAAGTTATCTCTTGAAATTTGTTATGACCATAAAATTGTGAGTTTGTAACAAAAATAGGTGATATTTATTTATAGCTTTTTATATGGCACAAAACATATGCCAAGCACTTTATATAAATTATCCTTCACTTTAGTTATGATTATTTGATAGATAAGTCAAGCTTTTATCTAAAAGGACAATGCTCATGTCTTCACTGTGGAAATGGGATTTGAATCAAGGGTGGGAAAGCTCAGTCTGCTCTAAACTCAACCCGAGGTACTCAGATTTAAAAACATTGTTAAGTGTTTACACATGGTAAATGACTGGGTTCAAGACAGATAAGGAACACGGACATTGCTCTCATCTCTTTCACCAGATCTTATTCCAATAGGAAATTAAAAATAATAACAATGACTGTATGTAATATATATGTGAAATGACTGTGTGCCTCCCTCTGCCTATCTCTGCATGTGTCTTTCTCTATCCAAATTTCCCCTTAGTAAAGACACCAACCATACTGGAATACGGTCCACTCTCGTGACCTCATTTTAACCTGAATACCTCTATAAAGCCCTTATCTCAAAATGAGGTCACATTCTCAGGTATTGAGGGCTAGGACTCAAACATACCTTTTTAAAGGGAAAAAATTCAATCCCTAACAGAAATTTTAATGAAGCAAACGTAGTTATTAAATGCCTGTTCAATAATTAGCTACACTATTTTGCTTTCATTTATTTCTCTTTTTCTCCATTCCCGAAGGTAAAGTGTTTTTATGATTTTTTTTTTCCAATTGTAGCCTTTATGAGGATTTGCAATGACGTAGTGGGTAGAGGTTTACTGCAATCATGTCTTTGCGGCTGGTCTGAAGACAGAAGGACGTTTACCAAAGACAGCCACGCAAGAGGAGAAATATTTACAGTATACTGAAGGCATCAGCCACTTCAGAATTCATCAGAGAACAGTTGGGAATGATTTATTGTGGACACGCTTTAATTTGGTACACCAAAAAGCACATTAGGACTTCTGCAGACTCCGTTCCTCAGGTACTAAGGAATAAGTGATTTGTTATTGATCTATCCACCAGATAAGGAAGATTGTTACTGCAAAACCCCACGGCACCAAGAACTTCAAGGGTAAAGACCAGGAACACTGAGGATAAATGATGGATAGTTGTTGAGACACATTTGAACATTTCCCTGAGTCTTAAATGTTCGGCCACATTTCTTTAAAGTCATATTACAAAATCTCAAATGCACCCTGCATCTTCCTGAATAACCACACTAGAATTCAGCATCGGTGTTTATAATAACTGGAGAATAATCGGTCTGGTGATTTTTGTGGAGCAGAATGCCACCGCTCACGTCTACAAGGCAGGGGGTATTTTGTCTACTCCGGCGGGCAGTTCGTATGTGAAACCAATCCCTCCACACTCCATCCAGGAGCTTGTAGGGGTGGCTGGTCAGGCTTTTCTTCCTCTGCCCAAAAGCAAAAATATCCTTCTCCACTCAAAAGGGCAAAATTGAGTTCTTATTCCACTGCACGCCAAAACAAGATGGAAGACGGAAATACTCCGTCTCTTGCATCTGAACTCTGCCTTTGAATATTCCGTGGCTTGGTTACTTGAGCTAATTAAACCAACTTCCTTACACAAAGGTAGATTGATTTGGGTCTCCCTCACTTATAAACACATAAGTCAACGGTAAATAAAACTGTACACAATATATGTGAATAATTTTGCTCTAAGTGGCACATTATAAGAAGTATCTTTAAATCATTGCGCAAATTACATAAGGACATTACTGTTTTGGTATTTTAGAATTAAAAAAAAATTTTAATGTGGGAAAGAAACTGAACAAAGGGAAATTTCATAATAAATTGTCTGCCATATCTTGCAATTAGTGAAAGCATAATTTTATAATGTGACGTTGGTTCAATTATTAAATACGAGGTACCAAACAAACAAACAAAAAGTACAAGGTACCTATTTCATCACTAGGTGAGCTGCTTTTGCACAGAAAGTTCTTGCTTTTGATTAGCTGTTGAGGGTAGCGAAGAGTTGTAGAGAAGTGGCATACTATTGTTTCCCAGGACCAAAGGAAAATGGGATGGAAATTAAAGTATGATGAAATTTCTTTGGTTTTGATTCTCCCATCCTTGTACCACAAACTAATTCTTGATGTATTTATAGAGAATGGAAAAACCCATTATTTCTATAATACATCCCAAAACCTAGGGTCTGTGATATATCTTGGTAGATAGTTAAGAAAGGAAATATTTATTAAGTGCATAATATGCATCAACACTAGGCTATGTGATTTATATATATTATCTTTTTTAGCCCAAATGATAAACTCGACCAAGCTATTAAGACTGTGGTTACAGATGAGGAACACTGAATTGTAAGTAACCTGACAAGGTTCACACAGTTAGTAAAAGCCAGGTCTTGAATTGGTGTTCTTGGGTCAAAGCACATGGTATTGACATTTTTCTATGTTATCTTCCCAAATAGGATGATTATTTATTTCCTGAAATGTGTAGAAAATGCCAAATAATTAGAAGTTGTTTTAAGATTCACAATTCTATCAATAGATTCTTTTTCAAGCTGGTTGTCCCATCTATACAGAGGACTTTCTCTGTAAGGTTCTCTATATCATTTCTGTATACTTCTTCACATTGCTGCCTCTTAAGAATCCATTCATAATCACCATGTCCACCATGATTACCATCACTGTTATTACCACCACCACCAACAGCACCGTTATCACCATCACCACCACCACCAGCATCACCACCGTGAACACCAACACCAACATGACCATCACCACCATCACCACACCATCACCACTACCATCACCATCACCGCCATGCCAAACCACCACCACCATCACCACCATCACCACCACAAACACCACTACCATCACCATCAACAGCACCACCATCACTACCACCACCAACACCAACAACATCACCACCACTACCATAATCATCACTGCCTCCTCCGCCACCAACCACCACCATTACCACTATCACACCATCACCTCCATAACCACCTCTGACACAACAGCATTCTGGTGGCTTCCTGGCACAGCCTTAAGCTGTATGGATGCATATTTCACATCAGATTCAACTCCATGACCAGCAGGTGCTGTTTCATTTACAACCTCTTTTTCCAGGGTATGAACAATTTAAGGAACACTCCAGGTCCCTCATCATATTTTTATTTTATTTTAGCATCATTTATATGCAGTCTAATTTATTTAGGTGTCAATTTGATTTCTCTTAATTCTTTGGATCAATTTTATTTTGCACATTTCAAGTTCCTTCTTCTCATTATTAAGAGAATGTCCTCTCCCTCCACCCTTCATCCCACGTGAATATCCTCTAAGACAATTTCTTTCTATGGACACTTCATTTTGTGCTCTGCTCTTCGATAGCCAAAAGTAAAATCAATTCTTCCTTGACTCATAATGACAATCCATCAGGGAAGGATTTTACATTTTCTAAGGAAAGAAAGTTCAAAATTTTCCCTGGCCATAAGCTCTTCCCTACTTTTTCATAGAGACTTGGAAAAAAGTGGGCAACTTAGGTAGATTTGTTTTACTACAACGTAAGTAATGAGTAAATAGCAGTTTAGTAAGATCATTGTTTTTTCGTAAAAAGTTGGTGTAACGTTAGTAAATTTGGTTTATCTGATTGCGTGGGCAACCAACCTCCGTGTGTGGTAAGCATGGGAGAAGGTCTCCTACAGAGGAATTGCCAATTCCAATTGCCAATCACAATTCCAATGTGATGCCTTTCCCTCTCATCCCTTCATTTTCTCCCGAAGAATATCACAAAAGATAGCACACTCCCCTATCTGCTCCCCTACGGTCAGTGTTCGTGCAACGTGAGGGTGAGAACAGGCTGAGAGGACCGGTGTGTTTGCCTTTCGCCAAGAGGTAGAAGCACCCGTGTTTTAAGGTGTCGTGTTCTGAGCTATCTTAGAGTTGAGAGTTGATTCTCCTGGAGGATCCTGATGCAGTTGTGACCTCAGGCAAGACTCAAGATCTAAGTGCGCCCCTCGGCCGCTGTGGACCGTTACTTTCTACCCACTGCAGCTGTAATGCCAGGCAAATAAACAATGAAGTCAGACTTGTCAGGAGAGTTCATTTACACAGCATTACCTTTGCTTCATAAAGAATAAAACACGAAGCTTGTTTGTGCCAAGCCTGAGACAAAGTGATGCGGCTGTTCAGTGTCTCCATATAATAACCCACTATTTAAAAACAAATCCTGTTAGCATACGTCACAGACCCAAATAAATCTCAAGGAAAAACTGACCGTTAGCACGGCAGCGAGACAATGCGGAAGGTCCTACAGCAGCAACTCCAGGACTGGCCCTAGATAAAGACAGTTAATTATGCTCACAGATATTTATTACCTCAAAGTGTCTAAATAAAATGTAGCTCTTAAACTATTATCCAAGTAAGCCCAATGATTTTAACTGGTTCTTTTTACTTTGTATTGATAATCTGTAAAGAAAAACATACATAAGCACAATTTCTCAAAACACAACCAATACCAACAAACATAATTTCTAAATGTAAAGAACGTCCGGGAAACTAATGATGAACTCATTTTCTTAGCCAATGTGACCTTCATGAGAAGACAGCTTTTAAAGAGCATTTACCACCGACAATACAAAACTTTGGAGTATTTTTTTTAAAGAAAATTAAATGGTTTGTCCACTAAAGAATCAGCATTAAAATCCTTTTATGCACTTGCATAAAAAATTAACCTTAACAAATAAAACCAAGCTGCGAATCACTTATCTTTGCTTATCTCTTTGATTACCATATATTAATTAAGATGTGAATTACTACTTAAAATAAAAGGATGCCTGAGATCCAAAAAGAACTAAAAATGAATGCTTACATAGGGAGACAATGAGGAGGGTGATTCAGGAAGCGATTGAAAAATGAATGTTTACTTTTAATGTTTTACTTTGCTATTTTCCTTAAAAGAAAATCTATATAAATTTATATTGTTTGCACTCTGCTGTTCTCTGGTAGTTGGAGAGCAGCTGCTCTCCCGCATTGGTCCTTGAATGGCTGGGTGGCAAGACTCAATAATCTGTCGCGGCCCGGGTTAAGTGATGGAATTCATTTAAATGCCCCAGAAGTAATCATCCACAAAGAGTACATTATTTCTCTTTTATGAATTTTCAAACCTAATACTGATGGGTGGCATGCAATTAAACCTGATCAATATGTAATTTAGGTGGGCTGACATGTTTTCAAATTCTCAGAATATAGATTCTTTCAATATTGCAAGAGCTTAGTGAAATACTTAGCTTTTATAAAATAGCTAAGGCAGTTTAGTACAGTACAGAAAAAAAAATAATGTTTAACCAGAAGATATACAGAGAAGTAATTATACTTGGAGACTCTAATTTTTGAACAGAAACCATAACTAGGGAATTAAGAATGGGCTTGATCCCGTTCTCTCTCTGCCTCTGTCTTGCTCTGTCTCTTCCGAACAGGAGGCAAGAACAGGGCTATCTTCGGGATTTTGTGAAGTGCCATCGTGGTAATTTTCATGTGCAAATACTTTCAAAGGCATTATAAATACTGATTAAAGGGTTGCAGAACCTGAAGCTGCATTATAATGGGAAAAAATGACACACACATTTATTCGCAAAGCTTTAGTTACCGGGAATCAAAGTGAGACAAAAGAAAAAGAAAGAAAAAGAAAAGGAAAAAAGAGAGAAAGGAAGAGAAGAAGAACAGAAGGGAAAAGCCCGGGGAGGGTGGGATTACCATAATGACCCTTTGTGTTAAGCTAATAAACAAGGGGTAGTACACCGCCTTGTGACCCCGGAGGTGAAGGGCACCTCTCTCCAGTATTACTAATTAGCTCGCTGTCATCTACACAATAAGAATTACACTGAGTTCCTATGATTTGACAGGATTCAATTGTAAATTTCATGCCTGAGGTCTTAAAGGGCTCCTTCACCCTGAACATTTGCATATTATACCTGACCAAGCAGATACAACGGGGCCGGCCTGCGACTGCCCGTGGGTGGGAGGAGAGGACGAGGGCCACCACGCACAGCGACCGCTGGGGCTCAGGCTCTTGGGGGAGCGCTGCCTTCACGCAGACTTCCCACCTAACCCCTCTTCTTATCTCACGATGTTGTGGTATCCTCTGGACTTTGACCTATTGACAGCGTGTTTTTTGTCAAATGTTTATTTAATGCTCATCAAACCTACTGCGGGTCCGTGTGTACATGACCTGTGTCAAGGGGGTGCCCCCGGCCGCAGGGACCGTCCCTCCTTCCCTGCTTCTTGCTCGGCGCAGAGCCCGTCAACCTCGCACCCACCATGTGGGGAGAAACTAGCCCGTGACTGCATCTCAGGGGTGCATTCTACCCCCCAAGGCCGCACACAGGGAAGGCTCGCTCTCCACCACGGAAAGGCTCCGTGGCTGGGACCTGAACCACACAGGGACGGTGTTAGCAAGCCCTGAGCACCCTGGGTCTCACCACTTCCAGGAGCCACGTGGCCCCAGCCCTGGCCACGGCTGGAGCTCACAGGGGCCAGGACTGGAGGGCTGGCCCAGCTGTAGAACAGAGCCAGGAATATGCCCACGGGGTGCACGTGCTGAGCGGTCTGACTGCTATGGCATCCGTGAAGGACACGGGGCTCACGGCGCGAGCTGACAGGACACGCGGTGGCTCCGCGCACTGGCACGTGTAGGGGCCCCGCGTCATCACTGATGTGGGCGCTGCGTGCTTTGTTGCGTTTGAAAGATGCCTCGAAAATCTAAGACTCCCCTTTTGAAATTTAAAAATCTGGTTTACTATTGTGGAAAAATGGAGGCCAACAGAAAAGGAAAGACGGTAATGTAGTAGTTCCCATGTATCTACCCAATACGTCCAGTTGAAATCCCACTCTGTGGAGGCCCCTGCTGGGCCCACCCGGCCTTTCCTGAGGGTCTGGGTGCAGAGTGGGCTGGAGAGGACGCAGGCTCGGAGTCCACTGTTACTTTACTATTTTAAGAACAGGGAGGTTCACAGTGGACCCCACTAAGTGAATCAACAAACACACTTTCCGTACTCAGTTCATTTTTCACATGAAGGAAAATGTCCCAGATCGCTCCAAGTCCTACCTGCCCCGGAAATCCCACCCTCTCTCCCAAGACACAGTAATTACTCTAAAGCCGGTGGACGTTCTCATGTATTAAAGGCACTAAAATGACTTCCGCTTTGTTGACCAGAAAACTGGCCAATGAAGGTCATGGTGACACCAGCAGACGAAGCAGAGGGTGAGTGCAGAAGGCATGGCGCCCAGACCCCAGGTGGTGAAGAAAAGTCTTCTCCCGCTCAAGTCCAGAAGACCTCTCATGACATTTAAGGACTTGAAGGGGCCTGACGGAAGCACTTTGGTCACGAAGGCAGAGTCGGGGACATGCCGGCCACCCAGAAGGCAGCAGGTGCCGCGCCCATCAGGGCACAGGCTTGGCAAGTCTCGGCCAGATGCGATGGTCAGGCTCTGACGGTCGTGATCTGAGACCAGTGCCGTAGGAAGAGCTCATTCCCGAGTGTCATGGTGGCACCGTCTCCGGGAACCAGCACCCGAGGTAGGGTTGTTCGGCTTGCTCGCGTGTGAGTTTCGTTTTGTTACATGCACATATTCACAAAATAGATGTCTTCTCCCTCTCTATGTGAATGCCCACATGGACCGTGTGATGATGCAAAAGCTTGATCTCACACGCCCTGGTTTTGGGAAGACACCTCTTCCGCAGATCCCTCCTCTCGTACCGCTCCTTACCGAGGCGGTCCTGTAGGGTGTTCTGTTAGTGAGGCATTCATCAAAAATCCATTCTAACCAAACATGAGGTTTCTATAAAAGTGTCAGAGTTACTGAAATATGTGGATTTATGTCCACATTTAAAAGGTAAAAGGAAAAGGGGAAAAAATCACATTAGTTTCTAAAAATATTCCCGTGCACGCTCAAGACTGTGTGTGCAGAAGCGAGCTAAGTGCTCCGTCAGTACGTCTCCGCTCGCCCATCACTCTGTGAGCTCTACGGCAGGAAGGAGGAAGGTGCAGTCGCAGCTTCTCACGCCTGTGAGTAGACAGAGGCCCCGTCCCCATCCCCACCACCCCTGGGAAGCTTTCCTCCCGAAACACTAACGTGTTATCTTGAATGTGTCATTTAGAAATGCCTGAAGTGATGAAGGCAGAGACATTCTCGGAGCTATTTGCTGGTCACTGGGACAGAAATGACAAAGGATTCTGTCCATTAGGTTTTCAATACAGTGCTCAATAGTAGTAGGAAATTGATGGCGTGGCTGTGGCATCACATCGGGGAAACTTATGATGCGGACAATAGCACTTTCAATAAAAGGGCTTTTGATTTTCTATGTGTCAAACTGTTTTAATATTAGGGCATTTCTAGGTCAATGAAGGGTTAATGTAGCATCATAAATCATATCTAAACAAGAGCCTTAAGCTCGCTCTACATAGAAAGTAGTCTGTTGAGGTCAAAAAGCAACCTCTCCACCCCTCCCCTTCAAAAATAGTCACAAAACGGTAGGTCGCTGAAGCCACGTGGCAACCACATTTATTTCACTGGCCCGGACATCGGCATGGCCTATGAAGGAGAGTGAGTAATAGGCGAATGAGAAATTAATGATTCTCTGCTATGGAAATGGCATTCAAGGGCCGGGTCCCCTGCAGGCTTGGTCCCGAAAATCGCCTCCATTTGCTTGGGTGCAGATTCAGAGCCCAAGTAACGGTTGCAACGAGCCCCGCTACGTCTTTACAGAAAGCGATCGTCTTCTCTCCACCCAAACCCCTAAGTCACCTGCAAGCTATGCCCATTCATCCACTTTGGCGATAGAATTTCAACAATGATGTCGTGTGGTTCATCTTTGGGTATGAATAAATAATGAGCGCTCACTCGGGCCCCGGCCCATCCATTATCCCTCCATGTTCTGCACAGCAAAGCTCAATAACCCACATTGATTCTCTCCCTGCACATCCAAGGGTTGCCCCGACAGGGCTACACTGCTGCTGTTATTTCTAACTTCTCCCCTGTCTGGAAAGCTCCAGAAGACTTGTTCTCTGAGAGGGGTCAAACTGTTAAGTTTTTAACTCATTAAAAAAAAATCCTTTCAGCACCATTACTGGGAAGTGCAATTAAAAAAGATGACAAATTCAATAAGATTTAATGAAAAACAGAAGGAATGCCATGAAAGAACACATTTCCCATCTTGTTTGTGCTTTTAGTCTAAACTAGCCACATATATTACACCTTGCATAGAGATTCTTGGGGGGGGGGGAGCCTTTTAAGTACACTTTTCAAGAGGAAAAAGACGCCGCCGGGAAACAGTGCTGCAGAACCCTCAAACCTGCTGAGCACCGCAGGTGTGCGTCTTCTCTTGTGGACGGTCACCTCTCGCTAAAAGCCACGCAAAACCAAACCCACACAAGCCGGACAGAATACGACTCCGAGAGCAACGCAAACTTGGGCACAATTTGTCACTTAAAATCTGCAAATCCCTGCAATACTGGGTGCTCACATGTAAAACAAATGGGCTCTGGGAGGGCAGGCTGCATTGACAATCCGGCAAGGAGCAATTTTCCGTCGTTTAATGAAGGATGGAGAGAGCGCTTGACAAAGTGCCCGCTCATTACAAGTTTGTTTTTGTGTGTGTGTCTGGGTGGCCGACAGAGAGAATGTGCATGCGTGATGAAAAGGTAATCTCCCCAGTTCAATCTCCTTAGACAAGTTAGAATTGTTAAAGGCAATCTTATTTTATTGTGAATTCATTTGGACAGTACTGAACAAAGAACCCACTGCGCCAGCATCCTGTTGGTATTTCTTCTTAGCTGAAACAATACAAAAATATTGTGTCGTCCTAGGTTTTCAGGCTTGCTTCCAACTCTAACATAAAAATTATGTGTCTATACATGTGCATCTAATCTTAGAATGATGTATAAAAGATCCAATCAATTTAAACTCTGTCCGGTCATAAATACATGCAAAATGTGTTTATTAATAGCTATAGAATTTCTAGCCTAACACTCTGTGTTAAAATACATAATACAGTGATGGGTTATATTAACCCAATGACCATTACATTTCATTTGGTCACCAATGAAAAAAACTAATTTAGACCCCGAAACAAATAACTCACCAAGTCCAGCTATATAAAAACATAAATTTGAACATTTCCTAGATCAGAGTTCCAGAAACCAATGGGACGAAATAAAAATATTTAATAATTTACAAAAGTTGAACATGCAATTCTTTTAGTTAATTTGAACCCATGGGAAAGGATCACAATTTCTTTCTTCTTTTTTTTTTTTTTTAATAACTAAGACCTTGAGGAACAGGGTTGTAAAGAGATTGTGTACTGAGCACACCAGTAGGAGGCTCTTGCAAATAACTCCTAAAGAAATATCTCCTAACCAAGTGCTTGATAAGGTTATCGAGAAGGTGCATTGAAACACACACACAGCGATTCTGGATAACCTAGGTGTCATCTTCAGATACTTAGGTAGGTTCATATATGAATAACAAAGTGTAAATAACACGCGGGCTTGCAGAGCTCCTGTGTGAAACTGGGGAGCAGGCTTTCTTCTGCAGTTTCTCTCGTCTGTATCCGCACTGGGTCTGGAATGAAGATCGTTGGCGTCTTCGTTGCACAGTAACATCTGTCTGCAACTGCTTCAAGTTTACTCCTTTCCTGTGTCCTGCTTTTCTCTCCAAGTTTCAAATGTTCTTGTGATTTCTGTTACTGTTCTTTAAAAATGCATCAGCCTGTCAAACAGGAATCCCTGTCTCCTGAGTGTGATGGTAGAAAGGCATGGCTCCAGCCAGGAAAATGTGCAGTTCTGTCCCGTTTTGAGGAATCAGTTGGAACTAACGGGGAGCCAGAGCACAGCCTTGCTTTTTACTGCCTGAAATGGAAAGTTCTGATCAATGCTGGTATCAGAGGTCACATACCAAAAGTCTTCATGCCCACGCCAGCACCAAAGATTTATAAAGTCCTTCCCTGATGTAACACACTACAAATTCTACCGCTCGTGTTCCAGTGACTTAGCCCTCACGGAGGTAGTCATGGGTCCATAACCAGCGACACGGTGGTGACAGCGGGTCTAGGGGAGGGCTGAGCGCTGGGCCATCTTCTTTTGTAAACGGATGGGCTATGCAACCTTCATGAACAAGTGTTTGTCTGCATGGGGATTTGTGTATGATCCACACATGTCTGATTTTACAGAAGATTTCTGTAATTTTATGGATACTGTGTAATTTTGTTGTGTTTTTTTTTTTGGTGACTGCTTTGTAGGGAGGCTAAAACAGGACACCTGTCACTTCCTGTACCCTTAGATCAAAGGCTCAGCTTTCAAAGCAACTCGATTGTTTCAAAAATATATTTTGGTAAGTGTAAAATTTGTTTCAACCACAGAAATTTATTTAAGTTTTTAGAGATTTTTTTTTTATTCTCACCACACGTAAAAGTAATGTATAAAATAAAGTAATGGAAGGGTAAAATTATTTGTAGTAAAAATATCAGCAATGAGAGGGCAAGAGACATGCTTTCTTCACTGTAATTCTGTGGCCTTATTTAAAGTAGAAGCTCCAAAATCTACTTGTTGTTTTCTTACTGAATCCTGATAACAGTAATAAGACATGGCTGGAAAAACAAGGCTCCTACGGACACAGAAGCATAATGTATTATTTACACATGGGAAGTCATTTTTGTTTGAAAAGTTCTCATTTTATATGATACACGTATCATATAACTTACCTATCATATCATATCCATCATATATGTTGCATATACACTTTATTTTCATCATAAAACAAGTAATGACTGTGTTTATCAAACAGGTTAAGACCTTAGTGGACACACTGGTCACCATCTGGCCCAGGGGTAGGTAGGTGTTGGTAGAAATCCGGTGCAGCCAGTGCCCCTCCCAGGACCAGCCTTTGTGACCATTCCTCCCTGAGCGATGGGCAGCCAGGGGACCCCACCCCACCCCTTTCAAACCCCCATGCGATCTCATTCCAGCTCAGGAGGTTGAACTCAGAGATGCAGAGGACAACGCCTTCAACAATGAACACAGACGCAGACAACGTGGGCCCGAGAGCCACTCTGAACAGCATCTTGGCCCGTGTGTGTGGCAAGGTGGGGTTCTTCCAAAACAGCAACTACACCTGAGTGCAAAGTGCACTGGAGAGATGGGGAAGGAAGACAGGAGGACTGAAAATGGGATCCATGCGAGCCTTTGCCCTGAGCGCCTCTTCTGGGCTCTGCCGTGGCAGTTTCTGGGTTTCATTCAACATGGCGGAGGACACAATGGTCTATTCCATCGTGTGAAGACAGGTGCACAGGGCCTCGGTCAGATATCTTAGAAAGAGAAAGTGCATTGTTGGTGCCACAACGTCAGCAGGAAGCACATTATGGGGGGGGGGGGGCTTTAGGATAGGGAGTCAGGGATGACTTCCCGAAGACGTGCCTCCTGAGAAGAGCTGAGAAAAGATGGGGGCCAGGGGACGGGGCTGGGGAGGACGTCCCAGGCTGAGGCAGCGGCTGTGAGCTGGAGCAGGAGTGGGGCAGGGTGAGGGGGACTGTAGACCCCACGGGCAGAGACCCTCAAAGGCAGAGTCGGGCCCTGCCCCAGGGTAAGCCTCCCTCACTGGCTGGCAGGAGGGTCTCCTGGGAAACATGCAGCAGGTGCAGTCTGCACACTCCATTCTCCATTTCATGTTGTTGGAAGTGGGGCAGGATGGGGGGCCAGACGGAGCAGAGCACAGACGCGCGAAGCAGCAAGAAGTGAGAATGACGAGTATAAAAGTCAGCGTGTCGATTCGGGGGCACATTCAAATGTCCAAGATTTGGCCACGCGAGGATCCCCTGGCTTCACAATCCTGACATTTCATGTCTCTCAGGCATAACCAAAAAGTGTGCACGCTGGTCAAATCCATGCAAGCCTCGTCTGACCCTCAGCAGAGAATCAAATGATAGGGTTTCACAACAATTAAATAGTAACCAGATTTTCTAAAGACAAGACAAATTCCCCCAAATCACATTCATTGAAATGAGGGTCTTTCTATCATGATGTCCTTCTGGTCGTCATCCTTGCTGCTCTGCGACAGGAACGCATTTCCTCCCTTTGTGGAGAGTTTAGAATCCTTTTCTCTGGAAAAGCTGGGTGAAGACAGGTGCACAGGGCCTCGGTCAGATATCTTAGAAAGAAAAAGTGCATTGTTGGTGCCACAACGTCAGCAGGAAGCACATTATGGGGGGGGGGGGGCTTTAGGATCTAAAGGCACAGTTAGCACGTGGAGAAGAGCCCACCTCCCTCCGTCCCTCTGTCCCCCGCCGGGTTTCTGTCCTTACTTCTGAACTTTTTTCCTGGGGACAGGCCACTGTCTGGGAGCCCTATGTTCTGCTACTGAACGTGGAAGGATGTGTTACTTCGTCCATCAGGACTCTAGGGACAGTCCTCAGTGCTAATTTGTCTTATAGGAAAATGAACCTCGCTATTTCTAAATCTTAAAAAAGGAAACTGGAGGAGATTATGCTAAGCGAAATAAGTCAAGCAGAGAAAGACAATTATCATACGGTTTCACTCATTTATGGAACATAAGAAGTAGGAAGATCGGTAGGAGAAGAAAGGGAAGAAGAAGGGGGGGTAAACAGAAGGGGGAATGAACCAGGAGAGACTATGGACTCTGGGAAAAAAACTGAGGGCTTCGGGGGGGAGGGGGGAAGGGATAGGCCAGTGATGGGTAGTAAGGAGGGCACGTATTGCATGGTGCACTGGGTGTTACACGCAAATAATGAATCATGGAACTTTACATCAAAAACTAGGGGTGTACTGTATGGTGACTAACATAATAAAAATATTATTAAAAAAGGAAATACAGCATAAAATAAAAATAAGGTTTCAATGGCAGCCAAGTAATGTCTCTCCCACATGAAATTTGGGAGATATGTGTGAGAAAATGAGGCGTTCTCTGTAGCACAGGTCAAAGAATTCATTCTTTAACAATTCACCACCTCTAACCTCCCCACAGTTTGCTAGGAGATGTGTTACAGCTACAGATGGACCACACTGAGTTGGAGTTGTTATTTGCAACAAAAGCCTCTATAGAAATGGTATTTTCGGAATTTTTTCATCACTCCAGGCATCCCATCCTGTATTTATAGATTGCCCACTTCTGCACTTTCTTAGTTATAAACATACACATTGCCTGCCTTCTCTGTAATTAAGCCCGTTTAAAATACAAAAATGAAAACATTCTATATTTTCTGAGAGGTATTTTCCATGAAATTTCCTGGTTTGTTCTACCAATATTCGGATTAGCTTGTACATTTCTGATGACCTGATCTCATAAACAGGTGATAAAACATTCTCTAAGTCCTTCCCCTCCCCCCAAAATAAAACAACAAAGGAAATAACTCCCATTGCATGATATAAGCAAGAAACTGATCAAAGGTTCTGTGGCTCCTACAGCAGTGTCTGGAAAGCACCCCCACGTTTGCGGCTTTCCTGGTGTAAATACCAATCTGATCAGAATATAGTATATTATTGGATTTCTAATTTTCTGTGAAAAGCCCAGGCTATGTTGAGCAGCCTTTAGCAAGCTGTCACAGATGAGACCAATGAGCACATCCTGACTTTACACACGGCGAGGTTGCCAAGGATACGCTGCTGAGGGACCAGGGTCAGGAGTCAAACTGACCAATATTGAGTAAATTGCATTGGTTTGAATGATTCCCCCTGAGCTAGTAATGATATGGCAAGCACATAGTTAGGTCTGCAGACAGATAAATACTACATTTGAAGATCACCCAAGCTGCATTTAGGATTGGCATATGTGTCTGCGCGCTGTGTGATTTGCGCGTGAAATATACAGAAATACACACGGAAGCTAACGGGGCAACGAGTCATGTAGACAGTAAGTCTGCAAAACTGCAACAAGGGTGTTTCTATCTATGTGTGATGTTCGCGGACACCGAACCGTGTTCTGCACAAAGCCACCCGGGGATGGCGACTCCATGTGCACTAGTAAAAAATTCTTGGCTGTATTTTTTTCTGTTTTGATTTTCATGGTCATGATTATTTTTTTGCCTTGAGGCATATCATGATTTTCAGAGTATAACAGAGCAGAGAAGTATTACCCAAGGTCCTATTACTTTATGTGCTAACCCTCACTACTGTCTCAAATACATGACATACAAGCGAATTATCAGATTTCAGAAGCCACATCAAGCTTAAAAAGAAAAGACGAAGGAGATCAGTAGTAGTCATCCTAATAAACATTCTTCCATCCATTGAAACTAATACTTTCTTCTTAAGTAATCAATTCATCAATCCATATCGCTGCCCTTCCATCATTAGGCTGGCTAATGAAGAGGTCCACATGTTCTCCAAGCCCTGCTTGCTCTCCTCATCAGACCCCACCGTCACTGGCTCTTTTCATTCTGTTTGTCATGGTGTCCATCATAACTGAAGAATTGAAAATCATACATTGCACTAATAGTAAGAAACCTGGAATGGCAAGAGAATGAAAGCATGCCATCCTGCTTTCCGCAACTCAGAGGACAACCGGCAAAAACAGAGTCCCTTATGTTTCCGAGCCAGGACCAAGTTCCCTGGTTCTTTCTCGACCGTCCCCCAGGCCCCTGCTGCTCACCACGGACCCTTCCGAAATAAAACTACTCCCAGTCTGCCTGCATCCGCTGGTTGCTGAATATGTGGCCCAAATTAAGTGGAAAAAAGAGTCTGCTACAGATAATTTCCTAACAAATTGACTTCGCTTTTCTCCAGGTTATAAGTAACATGGTTAAAAATCTAAGATTCTACCAACTTTAGTTCAAAGTTGAGCAAAGAAGTCAGGGAAAACAGAGCGAACAGAAGTGAAAGGTAAATTTTGTTGGATTTCTTGTCTTCCCATGTAAGTGAGGTTTAAGACAATTTGAAAATACTACAAAATAGAAGATTTATAATTGCAAAGAAAAAGGGCTTCCTCCTCTTTAAATATCTTTTGTCACGAATGTATGTTTTCCAGAAATGACTTTAATCCCATTTTCTGTCCCTCGATATATATGATTTATACCCCTGGCCTGAGAAATGTTCTCTCGCGTCTATATTAGGACACACACACGTGGGGTGTGCTTGCGGGGGAATAGAGCAGGCAGCATCACAGAGCCTTCGGCGGTATTTTGATATGTATCTAAGTGAGTCCCCATGCTATATAATTTATTTCTTTACAAAGTTTCTTTGTTCCTGGTTCTTTAAGTTAGGGGAAAAAAAGTCAAAATTGGCTGCTTTAAAAGGAGGAGTGTGGATATTTATATCTTAATGAATGTGGTGTGATACTGTTTCTAAATCTAAAGAAAAGGAAAAAAATGGCCCGGACATGTCTCGATAGATGGTTGAGAAAAGAAACGTTCTGAGTGTAGAGCAGTACATTTATAAAAATGCTGAGTTTTGTCTCTGTTCAATCGGGATACTGACCAGAGAAGGCCTAGAGGCAAGATAATTAAGTTTCCTTTACTAATTTAGTTCTTTGTAGCATCTCCCAGAAACGCCTGAGCCCAGTGGGTCAGCCTTTCATGTTGGATTGTCTGCCGGGGTGAGAGATGCTGTCCCGGAGCCCTCGGTGAAGGGTCCTTACATCGCCTCCTGAAAGGGGGCTGCTGAGATATTTCAAATGTGCTTGTTTTATTTCACGCATGTCCCACAATCTACACTAATTACATCGTGATTTCAGGGTTCGTTTCAATAGAGAGGTGATTTATGAAGAAGATGCTAGAGAAAGTCTATAGCAAATAATAGAAAGGAAAATTAATAAATCACAGACCTTTTCACATAAAGAAAGAAAATTCTTTGTAAGGTGAACTATTTAAAACACAATTAGCTCATTCAGGTCTTGGCAGCAGGAAATACTGTTTTTAGAGCTGCGGTGAACTCACTCCTAACTTGAGATTTAAGCAGACAAGTGAGCTCGTGTGCGGTCGGAACTTCTCACCATACTTTCCCAGTTTGCGTCTTGCCCACCTCACTTGTCAAGACCCTGTCTCCCGTTTGTGCACTGCGGTGCCCACGGGAGAGGGGGCTTTCATGCAGTGTCGCACACCGTCCGTCAACGGACAGGATGACACCGCGACCCAACTGTCTCCAAAGCACTATTTTGGAAATCAACGCACCTACTACTGTTAAAAATGCCTTCAGGGGAAAATATCTTGTAGGTAAATACCCTAAGCCTGACAATACTTAATCCAATGGCCTTTGCTCCTTGGCTTCTGTCCCTCTGGCCCTTCCAGGCCGCCGCTCTGGTTCTACCCTGGAGGTACCTCTCCCCACCCTGCACCTGCGTGGTAAGCAGGGTCACCCCAGCTCTGGCTCCAACCAGTGCCGACGGCCCCACACCCGAAGCAGGATTTCCAGCCCAGACCTTGACCCGAGATGGAAAGGAAGCAAAAACAGTTCAACGTTTTCAGGGAGAAGGTAATGCCACGTCACATGTGTGGCTTTCCCGTCACCCGTGGAAATGCCGTCTCCGCCTCTTCCTCGCTCCCTGTGCTCCATCCACCATGATAAGCAGCACTCCCCAAAGCCTGCCGCCGTTCCTCTCTATCCACACACCTCAGTCCGGAAAATCAGCCATTTTCTGGGCTTTCCTGGACTCTCTTCAAAACAAGAAAGATAGAGATGGGAAGACTAGGCATAGAAAAAGCAGCTTTAGTATTTCAACAGTTTTCACTGCCTGCTGGACAATCCCATCTGCACAGCCACGCTGAAACTCAACATGTCTACAGATTTCAATTTCTACCGAGCAAAACATCACAGATGCACCAGACTTCCTCTATAAAATATTTATCGTATCAATAGTGATGACAATTCCAAATCATTTAAAACCTGCAAGAGTGATTAAAAATTATGGTAAACACATGTTGTAGAATATTATGGGATATCAATGAATGTATAGGGGAATATTTACTGGCATGGAAAAAATTACAATATTTTTTGGCTCAAATTTAGTATATATCTCACACATATTTAGGTCATATAGATAAATTGCCTTTGCAAAATATATGTTCTAGTTAGAATCTGAATTTATATATAATCTAAGTCTATATATTATCTACATTTCTGCAAAGGAAACGTGTTGACACAGCCGTTACTTGGTACCTTTTAGGTATCAAGTATTGTGTTACACAGTTGCTACATAGAAAATTCTATGTGCAACAAACAAATACATAATATTTAATATCCGATGAATGTATTAGAAATGGTACAAACCAGTGGTCACCTCTTAGCAGCTACGGTTGCGGTCATTTGCGGTCATTTTAGATTTCTTGTTGTACTTTGGTATATAGTACAGATCACATACAGTGTGTGTTAGTTGTATAATCAGAAACAAACCAAAAAAAGTTTGAAACTCATGTACACTTCCCTCAAAAGTGTTCCTCATGTGATTCCTCTCCCTTATTTCTGGTTAATGGCTTATCAATAAGAACATTGCCACTGCTGCCCAACCCCCCCCGAAATCCACGTCCCATCCGACACCGACCCTGTGCTCTCCTCTGGAAGGTCTCCAGGGGTCATGGGCTTCCCCTCAGCCGGCGTTTCTCTCTCCTCTGTCGTTTATGTCCCTCTGACTAGTGCTTCCAGCTTCACTCAGCCGGAACCCCTCCCATTACCTCGTCCCTAAAGGGAGAAAGCCATCCCTTTGCCTGAAGAAGTCTTGGGGCTCCTTTCCTGCCCACAGCTGTGGTTCTATGGGCCTTCCATGAGCTCGCCAGCCGCGCGGTTTCCTACTTCAGTCACCGGGCAGCTGTTTCTTTAGCACCCTCGGCTGGTGTGAGTGTCCCACTGCCATCTGTTGGAAGCACACTCCTTCTGTCCCCACCAAAGTCCACCTTCTCTATGAAGTCGTCCCCGATCTGTCACACGATGGCCAGTCAGCCTCGTGTGTATGCCCATTGTGCAGGCGTGCATCCTTACATCACGTTACGTGCACACACGGAGCTCTCCTATGTTTTGTTGAAAGTGCTTATGTCTTGGGTTCCTGCCATTGGTTCACTCCATGGAAGTCCTACAGTTTACCGGTGAGTTATCCCTACCTGGCTGCCTTCCTTTCCCTAGTTGATCAGGGTCACTCTTGGCTCTTCCCCACCTCTCTCGCCCACAGAGGCTGACCGGATGGGCTTCGTCTGTGAGCTAAATGTGTCCTTCAGTGGGACCCAGCAGATGGGGACCTGGGAGCGAGGACGGTGGAGTCAGGGTGCTTGCTCCTCAGCTCCCTGCTGGGGGAAACAAGGCACCAGAGCCCCTGAGGGCTGACCTTCTCCCCATCAGTCTGGGCGGGTCCTGTGAGCTCTTGTCTTACTTGGCTTTACAGCTATGGAAGGAGCACTGCACCTGTTCCCGTTAGCCCACGATGAGATGTCCCTTGTCTACCCCTCTGCCCGGATATACCTTTGCAGACAGCCCACCTCAAACTGACCTGTTTGAATGAGCCCTGTTTTTGTAGCCCGAAAGATGACCTATAAAGTTCCAGCACATTCTCCTAAGTGGTCCATTCTGCTGGGTGGGGGAGAGACAGGAGATGGGAGAGGATTCAGAAACCAGGGGTTTTGAAAGTACGCTGCTGATGAGAATTTTTAGAAGGTGTCATCATCACTTTGCTTCAAAGACTCTGGATTTCCGGGGTGTCATATATATCGATATTCAAATATAAAGGCAAGAATTCCAGTCCTCCATAGATCAATAGTAATTATTTTAGAATAGTCGGATACATTGATTTATCCGCATCTCTGACCCCCTCCACTAACAGAGTAGAGCAGGGACCGCACGCGTGCGTGCTTGCATACATGCAGGGCATTCATTTCGGGTTCAGGTGGTGGTCGGACGGTGTCATTTGTCTGACCCCTCGCATTCAGCCTCTATTCTCTGCGCTGTGGTGTTTGAGCTCCTCATTGTTCCCCAAATCCACCCTGGTGAACAGTTAGAGAGAACACAGCACGACAGTTTATTTAATTGTGCAGAGCTCATAGCATCGGGCTTCAAAACCACCTGCTTTATTACCTTTCCATGTATAAAATCTGTTCCACTTTAAATAATTGTTTCTAAATCTTCCAAAAGACCTAAATGAATGCTTAGTAGATGCCTTGGAGGAGAGGAACAGGAGGCGTCTGTGTACGTGGACGCCACGCTGGCAGAACTGGGGTCACTTCGCCAGAGAGGAAGCGAGTTGCTTCATGGATGTTGCCTTCGCTGAGCAGCACTTATTCTATTGATAGAGATCGGTGTTTCCAGTAAAAACCAGTCCAAGCCCGGCAAGGAGAGACTGGATTTGGAGGGGTGACTGCAGGGGAGCGAAGGAACGGGGCGCCGAGGGGCCATGGCAGATGGGTCCTGCTCTGACTAGGGGACCCCCAGGCATCTGAGGGTCAGGGACAGGGGCTTCTCGAGAAGAAAGAGCAGGAAGGCTGGGGAGGGCCAGGAGAGGCACAGGGGGCTGAGCAGGGCCGGTAGGAGGACAGCGTGGCTCTGGGAGTGTTTTGTCTCGAGGCCGGTAGCTTCTCGGGGGCGGGCGTGTGCTGGCGCAGGCTCAGGGCACGTCCCGCTACGGAGCCTGGGGGGACAGCAGCTTGGGCTGAGTTTGGTTACCAACTGTTTCGTGGGATCAGTCAGTGGGACCAACAAGACCCAGAATGGGACTTTGGAGGGTCTGTATTTAACCCGTTCATTCAAACATAAGGTAAAACTTTGTCTTCCTTTTTCCCAACCACGAGCCATGGTATTTTCAGAGTAGATCACGGAGAGATAGAATGCAATCTCCTTTGCTCAAGGTCTCAAAACATTAGATAAATTCCAATTTCTCCAAAATTGCTTAGGTTGTAATCACCTAGAGGAAAAACAATGCCTTTCGGAGGCTTTGATTTTTTGGAAGCACTAACTTTGGAGTCAGGCAGGCTGCCCAGGCTGCACGCGTCTGTCTCGTCTTCAGCACAGTGGGGGTCACAACGGCCGCTCTCCCAGAGGCAACAGGAATGGCCAGTGAGGAGGTCTGTGAAGTCACTGACACGGTGTCTGGTTTATATTTAGAAGCGCCCAATAAAGGGGACAAAACTCATTATTAATCACAGGGACAATAATAAAATAACAAGGTAAGAACAACATTGAAACCACAAACTCTGATACATATATGATTATTATGAAAACAAGCTAAGTCACTGCAAAGAGTTAGACCTTTTCTTCCTTAGGGTCATGCTTTGAGATTTAATTATTATAATTGTTAAAATCATATCAAACCTTGGCCACGTTGGTTCTGGCCAGGTGTCCTCCCAGGACAAGATTTCCAAGAACACCCTGACATCCAGGCGACGGAAAGGAACCGTCCCTACAGATGATCCAACAGCAGGGTCTTTTCACATAATTTACGTTTGTAATTTTAGAGTACAGCATGCAGGTTGCGAAGTCAGGTGGTCACCCTTCCACTCCTATTACTATTAGAAAGGAAACACTAGGAAACATTAGAAATGTCATGATTCCAAAGACGTTTTCCTCATTAACTGCGCCCTGGCTCTTAAGTACAGTACAGCCTGCAAATGTAACTGTATCCTTATTACGGGAGGTAATGAGGCCTAAAATTGGGGAAAATTTAAAGACTATAGTATTTCATTGGTATAACTTTCCGAAATGATTGCTTAGGAAGCTACTGAACGGATAAGCATCAGAACAACGGAATAGGGAAACCGCAGGATTCAAAGGAACCCTCTTCCCTAAAAGTTATTCTCCCCACGGTTTTCTGGCTTGCGTGCGTGGCTGTCGTTTCCAGCCCTCCCGGGCGCGGCCCCAGGGCTGTGCCTGCCCCCCCCAATGCTGCCTATGGTTTCATGACGCCCGCCTTCACGCGCCGTTCTCCCCGGACCACACGCCTGTCCCTCTGTCCGTCCACCGTGCACCCCTTCTCTGAGAGCCTGAGCTGCCCCCGTCCAGCCAGCCCCACTCACCAGCACTTGTGCTGCACTTCTGCCCGACCGTCCGCGGCGCCCTCTGCCATTGGGCATCTCCTTCCTTCTGTGCCAGCAGCTCCTGCAAGACGGGCTGAGACTTGCCTCTGCGGCTCTGCAGTCAGTGTCCTGCCCAGCACGCTGCAGGGACTCCGTAAATGTCTGTCGAAGTAAATTTATGTCAAAGTTTCTTATGATAAAGAGCCAAACTCTATACTGGAAGTCAAAAATCAAAGCTAGAGGGCACAAGGCTCACTGTGAAGGGAAGGCAGCCTCGTCTTGCAAGTATCTTCAGAGGGGAGAGCTGCAGGTGCCTTCAGGAAGGAGTGCCTGGTGGCCCCACGGTGCAGGATGGCAGGGCCCCGGGGCAGGGACCCCACCTCCCAGGAGCCAGGTGCAGCCCTGGTTAGACCCGGGCTGGAAGCCATGCATCAGACGCACATGGACAAGCATCCCAAAGACTGCAGGGAACTCCTCCAGGTGCTTCCGTGGGATTGGGTTGCAGTGGGATGGGGGAGGGTGGGGTGTCGCTTTGTCTGATAAAATTCAGAGACCCATGAGAAAAGATGAGACAGCCAAGGGCTCTCGGCCAGGTACAAGGAAAGGAAGGAAGGCAGCCTTGCAAGACTCAGGTAGAGAACATGTGTGTAGGGGGGTATCTGTGCGATGAATAGTGTCTGTGAGCACAAAACACCATGTGGACACACGCAAGGAGCTTGCTGGCTCACAGCGATGATGAGAGCTACAACCCTTAAAAACCAGTATCGGTAATGATGTAAAATAAAACAAGGTTTTTCACCATGAGCTGATGTCAAAAGGGAAAGTTGAGGGCTCATGACAACTTTCACAAAATAGAGGGGATGTAAACGTGAATAAAGAGGTCAACAGGGGGGGCGCCTGGATGGCACAGTGGTTAAGCGTCTGCCTTCGGCTCAGGGCGTGATGCCGGCGTTATGGGATCGAGCCCCACATCGGGCTCCTCCGCTATGAGCCTGCTTCTTCCTCTCCCACTCCACCTGCTTGTGTTCCCTCTCTCACTGGCTGTCTCTATCTCTGTCGAATAAATAAATAAAATCTTTAAAAAAAAAAATAGGTCAACAGGGACGAGGTAGTGTCACCATCACTCTTCCCTGGCCGGCTCTCTGGGGCGGGGCCTGGAGCTGCGGATGGGAGTGGCACGGGCCGGTACCGGGGCCCCCGCCGCAGACCCACCAGCTGAGAAAACCCTTCTCCAGCACAATGTGTTTGTTCATGGGGTCTGAGTCATTCACAACAAAAGGGGGCCTTGGGCATGACAGGACCTGGTGCCCTGGGTCCTCCAATGGGGACAGACGCATGGGCACAGTCCGGGGCCAAGGGCACGGCTCGATGGGTGTTGCAGGGCCATGGTCTCCATGCACAACCCGTGCAGAGGCAGGCACACTCTTGCCTCTTGCACACCCAGCGTGCATTCTATCTCCACTTTCTACTCCTTTAATATTCCTTCCCAGGGATTTGCATCCCACAGCCTCGAAATACCTAGATTGCCTTCCTCCAGGGCGGACGGGTGTGAAATATATTGCTAGTATTGTAACAACAGAAATCCACGAGTTCCAGTTCCTGGCGGTTGTTCCAAGTTTTGCACTTTGAGAGGGCTTAATCAATCTGTTCATGTTGTTCCAATATTCCTTAATGATTTGCTTTACAATGATTTGTTTTTAAAGAGTAAAACCCCCTTCAAACAAGCGCTGCTAAGTATGATTTCCCGGAAAGGCTGCCTGTGCGTCCTCATGCTTGTGCCCTGGGCTCACGGTTGGAGTTGGGACACCGATGAGCCCCAACCAAGGATGTGTGAGAACCAGCAACAAAACATGGCTATTTTGTCTTTCTGTGGTTATGTAAACTGGCGCTAATTTTTTTTTTTTTTTTTTTTTAGAAAACAGGGATCCCACGACAGAGTGACAGAGGGATGCTTCAGCAGCAAACAAAATGAATACTTGCTTTAAGAAAATGTCAAAACGTGGATGTGCCTCCAATCATTTAAAAAATAGGAGGTGATAAGTTGGAAATGTCAGGTAATTGGCAGACAGATAGAAAGTTAAACTGCGTCCTCAGTGAAGAAAATTAACCAGCAGCTGCCAGCAGGGACCCCAAGGTCATGTGAATGCCAGAATCAAGCGAAGCCCAATCATTCAGAAGGGGCTCTCGGCTGATGTCCCCCTCCCTGGTCATTTCCAGATCTCTCAGGAACTGCCCTGAACTACTGCCAACATGTGTTCATTTCTAAAAATTACATAGATTGTGATTTATTACCCATCACACTACAAAAATCCACTGTGAATTAAATCAGCCCTTTGTTTAAATTGCTCCTCGGCAATACGTATCATATCGTCATAAATGACATTGAAGTTATAATCTGCAGTCACTGGCCTCAGCCGCTGATAAGGCTCCACCACGGGACGATCAATACTTACTATTCATTTTTGAAATTATCTTCACATTGATCCCCGAACAAGCACCGGCAACACAGAGGCACAGCGCCTTTAATACAATAATTATATAAAGGTTTACAGGCTCATCCTCCCAGCCAATAAAAGCTGTCAACTGGCGGGACAGTTACAATCCCATAATCCATCATACCCTGTTCTCTGACCTGTGGGCTTCTGGGCTTTCGGAAGAGCACGATAAACACGCTCATCGAGGAGAGGACGGTGCGCGGGCGGGCCAGACAAAGGCTACGGTGGATATTACTGATGAACGAAAAATCCTCCGAGTGGCTGCAGTCCTTTTTTTTATGATAGGAACAATGAAGGGTCATCTATTCATCTATCTGCTGATTGTAATTCAACAAGGAAGAATCCAGCCAGCCACTTCTCTGCTTTTATTTTTGGTTCTTTAATTTATCAGGTTTGACGGTGCACCGGATGATTTACAGTAATGAAGTAAGCCCGTGGAAATCAGAGCGGAGACAGGTGCCTCAGGACAGGGACAAGCCAGGGTCTGGGACCAGAGAAGGGGAGACAGATCAATGCGTGTGGGACTCGGGCTCAGAGCTCTGTCTCACACACACACACAGACACACACATGCACACACACTCGCAGAGACGCACAGGGACACAGAGACACACACATGCAGAGACACAGGCAGAGACACACGCACATGCATGTAGACACGCACACACACTCGCAGAGACACACAGGGACACAGAGACACAGACACAGAGACACACATGCAGAGACACATGCAGAGACACATACACACGCATGTGGAGGCACATACAGACACACACATGCACACACACGCAGAGACACACAGGGACACAGAGACACACGCAGAGACACGTGCACACACATGTAGAGGCACAGACACACACATGCACACACTCGCAGAGATGCACAAGGACACAGAGACACACACATGCAGAGACACAGGCAGAGACACACGCACATGCATGTAGACACACACACACACGCACACACTCGCAGAGACACACAGGGACACAGAGACACACATGCAGAGACACATGCAGAGACACATACACACGCATGTGGAGGCACATACAGACACACACATGCACACACATGCAGAGACACACAGGGACACAGAGAGACAGATATAGAGACACACATGCAGAGACACACGCACACACATGTAGACACACAGACACACACACTCCCAGAGATGCATAGGGACACACGCAGAGACACGTGCACACACATGTAGAGGCACATACATACACACACATGCACACACACATGCAGAGACACACAGGGACACAGAGAGACACAGACACAGAGACACACACATGCAGACACATGCACACAGATACACACAGGCACAGACACACACAGACACACAGAATTATAGTAACAATTTTCCCAGTGAAGTCCGAGTGGACGTCGTGAATTATGAGGAATCCCACCACTTTCTGTACCCGTGCTGTGCCATTAATTATAACAAAGTCATTTACGGAATCTGTTTAATGTGTCATTGAATGTAACCTTGCTTAGGGAAACAGACTGCGAGCAGCTAGCAGGATATACCTTGAATTTTCTATTATTTTCAGCTGTTTTCTGCCGTGATTGGAAATGTGGCTCTGTGCTGCCGGCAGGGTGGCCGGGGGAGCCGTGGGTCCACAGCCGTATCCAGCTGCAGACCGTGGGCTTCTTCACCATCAGACCCTCGAGAGTGAGGGGAGAGCGGGGGTCCCATGGGAGAGCCGGGCCCCTGCCACGTATATGCACGTAGAAGGAAGCAGCCACAGCTCCGTGTGGGCTCAGGCCTCAGTGACGCCAGCTGCCACGGATGCCACAGGGCCCCCCATTCTCCCCCCCCCCCAAGTCCTTCTTTCTCAAGTGAGTTCCTCTGAGGGGGTATTGATCTTGGTAGTGTCCAAAATGACAAATTACTGGCTTTTAATAGATCTTTTGGAAAATTTGTTATTATAAAATTGTCAGCATTACAATGCTCCAGAGAAATGTCACCTGGCGTGGAGTGGGCCTGTATTCAGTGTGTTTTTGTTGTCATTTGGGTTGGAATAAGTGTTCATATTTTCTGAGGAGGTGAATAGGCTTTCAGCTCAGATCACTGAGGACACTGGCAGGATGAGCTTCTGCACTGGGGGCAGGGCAAGCGAACTGGAAGTTTGCACATGGTGGGGAAGGATGTTGAGTCTCCTAACTTCATAAGAAGGTGATGGATGTCAATAATTTTTAAAAATAAGCATCAGGTTTGTAGAGTCATCAGAATTTGTGCTAGGCCTTGATGTCTTCCAATTCATTAATTTTTAAGGTTTTTTTTTTAATTTTTATTTTTAATTTTTTTTTAATAGGTTCCATGCCCAGTGTGGAGCCCAATGCAGGGCTTGAACTCATGAACCTGACATCGGACCTGAGCTGAGATCAAGAGTTTGCGTTCAAACGAGGCGCCCCTCGTTTTTTATTTTATTTTATTAGTTCTCACATTCTGGCTGAAGTCTAAATTCTGGCTCCCTGTGTGGTTGGATTCTGGGGAGGCCCTCCCCTGAGTTGCCGATGGCCTACTCCTCAATTTATCTCCATGCAGCAGAAGGAGGGGAACAGAGTTCCCCTGTCTCTTACTACAAGGGCACTAATCCCATGATTTGGGCTCCACCCTTATGACCTCATGACCTCCCCAAAGCCCCACCTCCTAATACCATCACCTTGGGGGTTAGAATTTCAGCAAAGGAATTTTGAGGGGCACAAACGTTCATTCCATTGCAAGAACCTTCAATGGCTTCCCAGTTCCTTAGGGTAGAGACCAAAGCTCTGGACGAAGCTGAAGACCTTCTGGGAGCACGTGCTTCTTTCTTTAATGATTTTTTATTATATTATATTAGTCACCATACAGTACATCCCCGGTTTCCGATGTAAAGCTCGATGATTCATTAGTTGCGTATGACACCCAGTGCACCATGCAATACGTGCCCTCCTTACTACCCATCACCGGTCTATCCCATTCCCCCACCCCCCTCCCCTCTGAGGCCCTCAGTTTGTTTCTCATTGTCCATAGTCTCTCATGTTTCATTCCCCCTTCTGATTACCCCCCCTTTCTTTATCCCTTTCTTCTCCTACCGATCTTCCTAGTTTTTATGTTCCATCGATGAGAGAAATCATATGTTAGTTGTCTTTCTCTGCTTGACTTATTTCACTTAGCATTATCTCCTCCAGTGCCATCCATGTTGCAGCAAATGTTGAGAACTCATTCTTTCTGATTGCTGAGTAATATTCCATTGTATATATGGACTACAACTTCTTAATCCAGTCATCTGTTGAAGGGCATCTCGGCTCCTTCCACGATTTAGCTATTGTGGACAATGCTGCTATGAACATTGGGGTGCATATGGCCCTTCTCTTCACTACGTCTGTATCTTTGGGGTAAACACCCCGTAGTGCAATGGCTGGATCATAGGGTAGCTCAATTTTTAACTTTTTAAGGGACCTCCACACTGTTTTCCAGAGTGGCTATACCAACTTGCATTCCCACCAACAATGTAGGAGGGATCCCCTTTCTCCACATCCTCTCCAACAATTGTTGTTTCTTGCCTTGTCTATTTTTGCCATTCTAACTGGCGTAAGGTGGTATCTCAGTGTGGTTTTGATTTGAATTTCCTTGATGGCTAATGATTTTGAACATTTTTTCATGTGTCTGTTAGCCATTTGTATGTCTTCATTGGAAAAGTGTCTGTTCATATCTTCTGCCCATTTTTTGATTTATTTGTTTCTCGTGTATTGAGTTTGAGAAGTTCTTTGTAGATCTTGGATACCAGTCTTTTATCTGTAGTGTCATTTGCAAATATATTCTCCCATTCCGTGGGCTGCCTCTTAGTTTTTCTGACTGTTTCCTTGGCTGTGCAGAAACTTTTAATCTTGATGCAGTCCCATAAATTCATTTTATCTTTTGTTTCTCTTGCCTTTGGGGATGTATCATGAAAAACGTTGCTTTGGCTGATGTCGTAGAGGTTGCTGCCTATGTTCTCCTCTAGAATTTTGATGGATTCCTGTCTCACATCGAGGTCTTTCATCCATTTGGAGTTTATTTTTGTGTATGGTGTGAGATAGTGGTCAAGTTTCATTCTTTTGCATGTAGCTGTCCAATTTTCCCAGCACCATTTATTTACAATAGCACCAAAAACCATACGTTACCTTGGAATTAACTTAACCAGAGACGTAAAGGACCTATATTCTAGAAACTATAAATCACTCTTGAAAGACATTGAGGAAGACATAAAAAGATGGAAAGATATTCCATGCTCATGGATCGGAAGAATTAACATAGTTAAAATGTCCATGCTACCCAGAGCAATCTACACTTTCAATGCTATCCCGATCAAAATACCAAGGACATTTTTCAAAGAACTGGAACAAATAGTCCGTAAATTTGTATGGAACCAGAAAAGGCCCTGAATAGCCAAGGAACTGTTTGTTGAAAAGGAAAAACAAAGCTGGGGGCATCACAATGCCGGATTTCGAGCTGTACTACAAAGCTGTGATCACAAAGATAGCATGGTACCGGCACAAAAACAGACACATAGACCAATGGAACAGAATAGAGAGCCCAGAAATGGACCCTCGGCTCTTTGGGCAACTAATATTTGATAAAGCAGGAAAAAACATCCGGTGGGAAAAAGACAGTCTCTTCAATAAATGGGAGCACGTGCTTCTTAGCCCAGCAGCATCACCTCCTCACTCCCCACCTTCAGCACGATGGTCCCTCTTCATTCCCACACTGAGAACAGAGTTTCCTCTGGGCTCTGCAACTGCACACGTTCACTCCTTCATCTGGAGTCCTCTCCCACCATGCATCCACACTCCCCCAGTAATCCTCCAAATCTCAACACACAGGCTGCCCGAGGGCTCCCTGCCTGACCCCATCTCCCACTACAAGACCTTTGACTCAGGCCTTACCTTCGTAGCACTGAGCACCATGTAAATTCCATGCTTGGGTGATGTTAGACCAACTCCAACTTCCTGCTCCTCCTGCTGCTTCCCGGACTGTGAGCTCCCAGAGTAGAAACGAGCCTCTCTCAGTTGATAATGGATCTCTAGGGTGGGACACAGTGGCCTCAATCTGTTAGCACTTTATAAATATTTGTTGAGTGAGTGAATGATTCAATCCCAGGTCCTTTGACCATAGAGTTATTACACTCATACCTAATGTGTCCTGGCTCCTCAGTGTTCTTGGTCATTAATGTCAAATGAAGAATTTTTTACAAATTACTATTGTATAAAAAGCCCGTAACATAAAACTTGCCCTCTTAATTATTTCCAAGCATACACTTCATTAGTGTTCAGAATATTCACATCCTTGTGGAACAGACCTTCATAATATTTTCAAGTTGCGAATTTGAAAGTGCATTCCTGTTAAACACCGATCTCCCTCCTCCCTCCCCTAGCCCCTGGGGACCTCCGTTCCACATTCTGTCTCTGTGAATTTGACCCCTCCGGGGACGTCATGGAAGGGGAATCACACGGTATCTCTGCTCTGTGGCTGCCTTATTTCCCTCAGTGTCACGTGCCCACGGTTAACCATGGGGTCACGTGGAGCTCTTTAAGGTTGAGTAACATTCCACTGCACGGATTTACTACACTTTGTCCACCTGCTCGTCATCGATGAGCACAGGTGTGCAATGAACTCCGCCAGACCGTGTTCAGTTCTTTTGCATGAATACCCAGAATTGGGATTTCTGGGTCACACGGTAATTCGATTTTTATTTTTTTAAGGAACCACAATATGCTTTCCACCGTGACCACAGCACCTTATACGCGACCCGCAGTGCACAAGGGTCTCCTTTCTCCACATCCTCACCAGCACTCGCTCGTTCTGCTTACTTGTTCTTGATAGTAACATTCTATTAGGTAGGAGGTGATTTCTCATTGCACTTTTGATTTATATTTTGATTAGTGATGCTGGAATCTTCTAGAACTTGTTGAACAACAGGACACCCCTAAGGCTTTGAACACCTGTCCTCAGTCTGTCCTTCTTCCAGACTCACCACCCTTCTGCTGCTTCATGTCTCCTCTTTTCCCAGCGAATGATGCCTCCCTGCTCAAACACCCACGACTTCCTGCCTGGATGCCTCTGCTCCTGGTCTGTTCTCTGTCTCATGCTCCCCCCAACCCTCATACTCCCAGAGATGTTCCCATGTCAAGGACGAGCTCAAATGCTTCTTCACACTCAAAATCGTCCCAGGCCAGCTGCAAGAGAAATCTTATGTTCTTCCTTTACATATTACGCTAGATCAGGTTTTCTCTGTCTCAGCTCTATTGACATTTTGAGCCAAATAATTCTTTGTGGGGGCAACTGTCCCGTATATTATAGGGTTTTTAATAGTACCTTACTCCCACCTACTAGATTCTAGCATCGTTTTCCCTCCCAAATGTCTCCAAGTTCCCCAGACAATACTTAGTGTCCCAGAAGGCATGGTTCCCTGTAAAAATATTGTGCCCTCCTCCCATTCTTCATCAGCAGTGGCCCTAATGGTGTGCGGATCCTAATCTTGGATCTAGAACTCCTGTGGGTGGCTTCCAGCATTTTGATCATGCAGGCTGCTCACCTGCTCACCCATTCGGTACTTCGTTACGTCCTTTATTCCTGGGCTTCTCAGCACAGAACAATCCAGAAGCGACACAGGACGTGGGGAAGATGACCCTAAGAGCCGGTACCAATAAGACTTCTTGGAGAAGTCAACTCACGGGTGGTCCTACTGCCGGAGAGGCCAGGCCAGGCCAGGACTGGGGACGGGAACTGTGAAGGGCTTGCCCAGGCTGTGGACGCAGTGGCGCAGCGCCCCGATGTCGCTTCATATGGCTCCCGCCGGCTCTCTGAAGACGCGGGCGTGTGAATGCGTGCGTGCGCGTGCATGTGCGTGTGTGCGTGCGCGCGCGTGCGCGCGCGTGCATGTGCGTACGCGCGGCTGTGGGAACTCCTCAAACGGTGTCCAAGTATAGACCGTGGTTCCCGCGGTATTGTGGACGCTTGCTGGTATTTCAAACCCCAGGGCTGACCTCGTGTGCACCGGACTATTTCAAAGTTACTACGCAAAATCGTCTTCAACAATCATTTAAGTCTTAGAACTATCTGTGGCCGTAAACCGAGGTGAGGAAGCCTCATGCGTGTGAAGGAGACGAACGCGTTGTTACAACAGGGACGCGGATGAAAGGCCGCCGAAACGGGTCCCATCTTCAGCAAGACGTGTGGTTAGGCAGGTGGCATAGCTCAGTGGCCTCAGTGGTGGAGGTCTGCAGAGAAGGAAGGACAACGGGATGGAGTCCTTGCAGGGTCAGGCAGGTGCGTACCACGAGGAGCAGGAAGCCGCGCCGGGGGCCGAGGACCAGCGCTTGGTGAGAGCGAGAAGCTGAAGCGAAGTTTGGGGAAGGAAGGCGGTGAGCCCAAGTCCGTGAGTTCCAAATGCGAGCGACACCGGGGTTGGGAGGCCAAGAGGGACCCGGGCAGTGGAGGTGGGCATCCAGGAGCGCGGGGGCCCCGGAGGGCGGGCATGTTGCGGGCTTGGCTGTGCGCGCCTGGAGGGGCCGAGGTCTGTGCGGCAGCAGACAGGCTGGACCCCGTGGACCATCCCGAAACTCCCACGCTCCGCTCACGGGTCAGGAGCAGCTCGGCGGCTGGTGACGCAGCAGGAGGTGCCTCCACCAAGCAGCCTGGGGCTGGCCGGTGTGTGCTCACGGGAGGGCTCCCTGGGCCCGAGAGGTCACCCCAGCACCGCGGCCGTCCGCAGAGCAGCAGCCCACAGAGCGCCCGGCGGCGGCGGGGGTACTCTGCCACCTCGTCTCGGAAGCGGCACTCACGAATCCCCGCGGCGGGCCCTACAGGCTGGGGGGGGCGGGGCATGCATGACACGGAGGCCGAGAGGGGTCGCTGGGAGCACTGTCAGGCTGGTGACCTAGGTCTGCGGTGTGGACTTTGGGCGTGGGTGTGTGGTCGTGGGGACTGCTGTGTGTGTGTGTGTGTGTTCCTGCCCCGGACGTGCACTGTGGCGAGGTGGCTGGTGTGGCGATCTGCCGGCGTCCGTGTGGATACCCTCCAGGCAGGGGTGCCGTCATACGTGCAATCTGGGATGACAATTCTTGAATATGGGCCAGTAGATCCCCACCATTGGAGCAACCATACAAAAGGATGGAATAATGCAGTATTTGTTTTCTAGGTCAGGCTTGCAAATATTAATTCAGTTTATGGGTGGACAGGGACAGTAGGAGCTTGAGCAAAGTAGAGTAGATCCCCAGCATGCGGGGATCACAGAGTGTCCGACGCTCAGGTTCACACGCGTGGAGAACGGATTTCTCGAGGCCGAGTTATTGGTGCCATCCCTGGACTCCTCTTCAATGTCCCGAGTCTCCCGCAATGCAGGTCCTGGTGTGCGTGTCTGGGTCCCACGTTCCACCAGATAACAGCACATAGCAGTGCTAAAATGCAGCCAGGTAGGGATACATATGAGATTCTCGGGATACTTGAGATGCCTTAACTTGTATTTTTACTTAATTGCTTTCGACTTATAACAATGGGGAAGTAGTGAGCTGTGTAAGGACAGCGGTCCCCGAGCCGTAGACGATGTATCTATTATCTGGCTTGCATGAAGGTCATCGACCTATGACAGTTGGAGTAGCGGAAACATTAGAAATCATGTGCAATTTAATCTTTACACAAATAAAGGAGAAGTATCACAATGCCTGAATAATGAAGACTCTCTTGGAGAAAAAGAGAAGTCTGTCCCCGAGGAGAGTCTTCATTTTCTCTGCTGCACTGTTCCGACGCGCACACTGAGATCCACTCTCGGGCTGACACACGTATTAATAGAATTTTGGCTGGGAGAGAGTCGATGTTCTCTGTGATTGCCCCGCGCAGCTGTGACTCAGTTCTCCCGCACCCGCTCATCACTGCCCCATGTCAGCTCGCCGAGACCATTGTTCGCTGGAAAACTGTCATCAGGACTGAAATTAACCATTTTCCCTCCTGTTACAAGTAAGAATGTTTCCCATCCCTCACTTTTCAGGATACGCCCGCCGTACCTAAACCCTTTAGAAAGTTACAAAGAAAGGGAACACTCGCTCTCATCCAACGTGAAATAAAATGAAAACACAGCCCTGAGAATTATAAATAGGGGATTTTTGAGGAAGAAATGCAATGTCTAGGTGTCATGTCTGTTAGAACAGGGAATGATTACTGCTTTTGTATGAACTGCCTATGAAACTCTTCTCTGATCCAGCACGAGAGCCTGGGTTCTGGGGGAGAAGACCTGTGCTCGTGGCCCTGGACTCAGGCACCTAGGGTGGGCGTCAGGAAGGCTCTGGCCCTTCCTGACAGAGGGGCAGGAATCAGGAAAGGCATGGGCTGGCACCTTTCCTTCTCATGGCACAGGGACCAGGAGGAGGAAGCAGCCTCATGCCCTCAGCCCAATTGTCGCCGTGTCCATAGAACGAGGGATAGAGAATTGCACAGCAAAAGGGAGAGAGGAAGACCCATCTCTGAGAACGGACTTCCTTTCCGGTTTTACTTTCTCATATTTCAGTAAAATTTTTTGTTGCAGAACAATGTTAGATTTGCAAAATTTGCAAGGATACTGTGAAGAGATCCTGGTTCCCTTCCCCTGTCTCCCTGGTGTGAACAGCCAACCTTACTAGGGTGTGTTTGTCACAACTGAGGGACCCGACACTGACACAGTATTTTAACTACACTCCGTCTTTTATTCAGACTTCCCGGGCCCTTCCCTAATGTCTGTCCTTCTGTCCCAGCACCGCCTCCAGGACACCACCTTGCAAGCAGTGACCACGGCCCGTTGGCTCCTCTGTGAGTGTTTCTCAGACTGCACTTGGCGTCTGTGACAGTGGCAGTCACAGGTGGACGGGGCGGGTACGGCGCAGGATGCCCTCCCGCGGAATGTGCCTGAAGTTTTCTCATGATTAGGACGTACGGGCTTTGGGAGGAAGACTGTCATCCCCTCACACCAGGCTGCACCCCACCTACAGGGCACGTCCTGATGCTGACCTCCACCACCTGGCCGTCTGCCAGGTCCCCACCCCCTGTCCATGCTGCTCTTTTGGGGAACAGCTTACTACACACAGGCCACGTTTCACGGGAGGGGAGTCATGCCCCGTCTACTCCAGGGGAGTAGCTACATACATTGTTTGAAATTCTGTTATGGAAATTTGTCTCCTTCCCCTCATTTATTTATTCAGTTACGTTTGTATATCCGGATGAACTCATGGATGTGTATGTTATATGTTGGTTTATAATCCAGTGCTATGTTATTTATTTTGTTGCCCAAATTGTTCCAGCTTTGGCTGCCAGGTGCTCATTCAGTGGCTCCTGTGTCCCCTAACTCACGCCCATGGCCGGAGCTCTTCCCTTCCTCACACACTCTGTCACTGTGAGATGCCGCGGGCTCATCTAGCTGAGGCCGCCGTGCTGGACGAGCTTGTTCCTCACGGGGTGGCCGTGTCCTCACGTCCACTCAGCAGACAGAGCAAAGAAAGGCATCCATGTGATCTATTTCTACGCTTCCTTTATCATCCATCGGTCTATCACTGATCTATTCTGTAACCCCCACTCCATGAGAAACCTGGCCCCCACCATCCAACATCTGTTTTGTTATTTAAGTTCAAATACAGGTGCAGGGTTTTCAAGAGAATGTACTACCAGCATAAGCTGTAGAGGAGGGGCTTCAGAGACCTGGCCCCCACCATCCAACATCTGTTTTGTTATTTAAGTTCCAAATACAGGTGCAGGGTTTTCAAGAGAATGTACTACCAGCATAAGCTGTAGAGGAGGGGCTTCAGAGACCACCAGCTCCCAGACGTGTCCCTGGTGCACGATGCTCTGGCCCCGAGGTCAGGCCAGGCTCCCAGGGGTTGCCCTGGACCACTCCATATGCTTGCTGCTTGCCATTTCTGGGAGGACAGCCATGACTAGAAGCCTCCGTGGGCATGGAAGGCAGGTGGAGTCTGCAGCTCCCGTCCCAGAGCAGCCCCTGAGCACAGCTGCAGCCCCCAGAGACCCAGAGAGCCCTCCCTCATGGACATGCTGTCCCTGCTCCCCGAAAGCCGTCCAAGTCCAACCAAGCCCATCACACTGTGCCCTTGCTGAAAATGGCTCTCAATGCTTTTTCATGAGTTACTTATAATAATCGTGTTTATTTTCATTTCAACTAAGCAGCATTCTAAAACTATTTCAGTGTTTTTTGTTTTTTCTTTCTTTGCTTTTGCTTTGTTTTCATGCTGTGCTGTTTAGAAAATTACCTCTTCTTTGAAACCAAACATGAATTTAGGGATTCATTTACCTTTAAAAAGTGCTTTTTATGTTTGCTATGTGTTGCCCCTATGAAGTGGACACTCCCTCCTGTGATTGGCCCACAGGAAATCAAACTGTGGCGTGCCTTCTGTTACCAGCACAAATCCGGTCCAGGGGAGAGGAGCTTCATTAGGGGACTGTCCATGGAAGCCCCAAATCACCACCAGAAACAGATACACGCGTTACCACACCTGTCTGTCTCCATCGGCATTTGGAAACACTGAATTATTACATTAAGTGTATGTGGTTAGCGACGTCCGGCCTCTCCAGCACAGGAGAGTGACACTTCGGAAAGTGAAAAGCTTGAGAGAACAGCTCCTGAACCAACTGTACTAGTCTTTGTTTGTTTCCAGATCATCTCTATTCAAGCAGTGCTTCCCAAGAGAGCGTATCGGTCCTGGTTTCTTTCTGACGTAGGAACATGCGTCAAGTATGTTGTCTTCAATGTCAACCCGCGTCATCTGATCAGAAGTAAGACGTGTGCACACGTGCAGTCTCAGGGCCATTGGCACCCACCTCGACCATCAGAACCTTCACGCACCCCGGGGGGACCTCCCCGTGCTGCGTGCGTCGGTCCCTGTGGAGTCGTGGACACAAATGACAGGTGTAAATTCCAAGGCAAAGACTGTGACCTTGGATTACAGTTTCAATTAGCAAGTGGAGCATTTTTTTCTGTAATAAATTACTCCTGGAGGAAGAAAACTAGACATTCTGAAGTGTGCCTTCTCTCGGTGATACTTGGAAAGCACGGTTGGGAAGCTTGTCTCCGTTCTAGCTTTGAGAAAGCTTAACATAACAACTCAGTGCTAAAATTGAGTATTTATATTATAGACTTAGATTAATGTTTTTGTTTATAAAGCACGTTAAGTCAGAGCTCAATTCTGGCTCTGATGCATTCCTGCTCCCAAACAAAATGAGGGTAAGCGAGATGAGATATAGAGACTCAGAGTAGAGACACGTCTGCTTGTGGACCAGAAATGGGAAAGAAATGGAAATCCGAGGGCAGGCGGAGCCAGAGTCCTGCTGGTCTGCGAGGCACCGGCAATGCCACGTGGGGTTTCAGCTCCGGGAGGAGCAGAGCCACGTCGGCAAAGAGCTGGAAACAAAACCAAACAGAACAGAACTGCAGACTCACTGCTGTTCTCAGTGGGCTAACAGACAAAGACAAGAAACCAAAGAAGGGCCACCTCTTGGTCATGGGCCGTCCATATGGGCAAAGCCCCAGTGTCACCCCGCAGACGCCCTGGTCCAGCCGGGCCTGGACAGCAAAAGGGAAGCCTAGGACTCAGTTGGTGAGAGATAAAACAAAGGCAGAAAGAAAGGCAAAGCCAAAACCACATCGTCAAGATGGGCAAGCAGACCAGAATCCCAATTCTTAAACTACGTTAAAATTCCCATGCTGGAGAGAAGACAGTGCGGCCACATTTTGGAAGGAGGTGGAAGAGGTGATGAGGGAGAGCACATGCCCTGACCTCACACTGGTGTGGTCCCTGCCTCTGTCTGCAGGGCAGCAGCCCCACCTCCTTGGCCCCCCTCATCTCTCCAGTGGGGGGGCTGGCTGCGCCCTAAAACCCGACGGCACCCTCGCCTCACCCTGAGGGGTCCTGATGTGCTGCCCCCGCCCCATTGCAGTAACGTCGCCGTCTCCTGACTGAACTGCACTCCGTGTTTACAGCATGGACGGATGTCCCTTCTCCCTCCTGTGAAACTTGGCGACCGCCGTCAGGTAATCACATTGTCGGCTTTTCGTGCGTGTCTGCTGTCAGTCTATGGTGAGTAAGGCTTGCTACAAAGGCTCGTCCATCAGTCAGTCATGATCCCGCATTGAGTGCATCTCCTGCAAGTGTTTAAATGTAGAGGAAGGAACGAAAGATGGTCCCTAAGATGTAAAAGTGAGAATACTCTTCCTTAGATTTCCAGGAGGGTCTGACCAGCAGTTCCATCCACATTTGGGATTTCTCCTTCTCTGGGCTGAGCAGTGGTGCCCATCTCTTCTAGTCCTGTGTTCTAGAATCTATCATAAGCACATGCTTCCAATTATTTGATATAAAAGCTCAAATTTCATTGTGTCTGTTTTCTTATAAAACATCTAAGGAAAAACACGGAGAATGGTTCATTAGCCCTGCTTCTCCCTTTGTGTCCAATGTGCCGATTGAAGACGACATTTCCAAATATAAAGCCTAGGCTCCAGGACTGAATTCAGGTTTCCGACTCTGCGAGCTGGGATGTAACCCAAGTCATCAGGCACCAAACGGGCTTGCTTTTGTTTTTCTGTTTCCGTTATTTGGCAGGATCTCTTTTATCTTTTACCCCCTCACATTAAAGTCACTTTTGTTTTCATAAATGGAACGGCGGTGCAGGCTCCGCCAAGGACGGGAAGGGGGGGGTCACATTGCGACTTAGTCAACTGCCACCCGATAATGTCCTTGGCATCCCAAACAGAAATTTCCAACGGCAAATAACCAAGCATGCTTTAAATACATAACTATGTGCTCTGCCTCATTGCATTTTCTACACGACATTGTTTCTCCTTGACACATCAAATCAATGCTGATAGACATAGGACCCCTCTGGCTTCCCTGGTAATCTAGTATTTCATGTGAGAATACATGCTGCCCTAATTACTCTTTCTTTGTGCAAAATATTGTATGTGGTTTGGTTAAGCGTGCCCAAATCTTGCCAAGTTGCTGTCCTTAGAAAAAATAAGCGTTTTCAGTTTTTCAAATCTCGAAGAATGACTTTTCACTTGAAATTTAGATGGACACAGTCTCAGGAAAGTGCCGAAGGACCACCGGGATGTTGATTCAGAGATGTTTTTGAAGCAAAGTGCTTGCAAATCTTTATCGCGTGGATGGTGGTGTTTGTGCCATACTCGGATGGACGAGGGAAGGACACTGGCTCCGTGGGAGCACGAGGTCCTCTGAGGCCCCAGGCTCGGCCCAGTGTCCGCACCTGCGGTCACCTCTTCCCGCACAAGGATGGCGAGCCGCGTGCACACCACTGGCTGCCAGGCAGGCAGAAGGACGGTGTTGCCCGCTCTTCCCAGGGGCCCCTCTGGAGAGTCCTCATGAGGGTCGTTAGTGAGCACTTGGAAATGGCAGTGTTATGGTGTCTGCATAAGGAATGAGATGCTGGGATCACTAACACCGGGACAGATGCTCGCAAAGGCTGCCTGAAAGTCCCACCCATACTTGAGTAAAGACAAAACTGTGTCACCAGCAAGACCGTCCCAGACACCCTGAGTTTCCGAAGCCGGTTGCACGATGCAGTCTCTGAAATAGGATGACGGGGACCTAGAGCCCTGGCTGGCTTCACCCGGGATCTGACGGCACCCACGACAGAAACCAGGTCCTGCTGCTTCAGTGGAAACAACCTGTTAAAAGACAGTGAGCTGCAGAGCCGTAAGGGCCAGACCTCTGGGGCCGGAGGCCACCTGACAGGAAGACTACCGCCCAGAACTGCTCGTGCAGTCGGCAGGCGAGGTATGTCGCACACCATGGGCACCACCGGCCCCTGCCTCAGCCCCAGCTGTCATTTGGACCTGCGGCCTCTCTGGCCAGCTCAGGACTGGACGCCAGCCATGTCCTTCTGAGGGCAGGGGCCGCCACTTGCCAGCTCAGGCTGGGACATGATGTGAATGGGGCACCCCAGGAGCAGCGAGCTCTGTCCCACTTGGGAAGACTGTGCAGGGCCGGGTGCACAGGACAGGATGGGCACACGGGTCCTCCAAGTAGTCCACACAGGGAGGTGGACACACCCTCCCACATCCCAGCTGCCGGAGGGAGGGGGGTGCAGGGCTGCGGCGGGAGAGGCGGCGCTTCTGGGTTGGGCCGTGGAGCAGGGGTGAGGAGGCACCTGGAGCTCAGAACCGGCCCAGCGGGGTGGAAGCATGCTTGTCTGTGCATTGGCCACGCACGTGCATTTGCGAAGGCCCGAAACCAAGCTCCCACCAACCTCAGGCTGGACCCGAGCTGCCGTGAGGGCAGGCTGGTCTGTCCGGGTGTCCCGTGCTGCCTGCTCACTGCACCCTGGAAGGGCCTGTCCTGCGAGCACGTGTGTCCCTGCCTTGATCTCTTCTTACACTGATGCCAGTCGGATTGGATTAGAGCCTACCCCACTGACCTCATTCTAACTTAATCACCTTTTTAAAGACCCTGTCTGCAAACACAGCCATATTCTGAGGTCCTGGGGATTAGGGCTTCAACTGGAGGATTCTGGGGCCACGATGCAGCCTGCCACATTCCTGCTTTTCTGCCCCCTGCAGCCTGTCCTCTGTCAGGAGCTACAGCCAGCCGTCAGCCGGACGCTCCATGGAGGGGCTTAGCCCCACCCCTGCATCCCACAGCCTTTGCACGTCAGCACCACGCAAACAGGACGCTGTCAAAAAGTCTACAAGCCCCACCACTTGTGTGATACACAGCAGCACTGTAATGACTGTTGGAACCAACCGCGTGCAGCTAAGTGAGTATGTTGAACGTGGACCCAGCAGGCCAGACGCGGAGAGGACAGGGACACGAAGTAGAAAAGCACTAAGGCGACGGCATGTGGACAATCTGTTGTAGGCTGAGGATACTGCTCTGTTTACGAGCTGACCACATTCATGTTTTTATTTTATTTCAATTCAATTAGGTAACATAGAGTGTATCGTTGGTCTCAGACGTAGATCTCAGTGAATCATCAGTTAGACCATGTTCGTGTTAAAGACCCGTCGGTAGAGTGCGCGACGCTGAGAAGTGCTTCACCGAAGGACGGTCTCTGAACTCGCCGCGACTTGAGTCACGTGCAGCCCATTTCCTGACATGAGCAGGCCGGCCGGTGACGCACCGTTCGGGGCAGACAGGTGGAAGGGAGGAAGAATGTTGGTGTGTAGATTGACCGGGAAGGAGGCTCTCAGCTCTCCTACCTTCTTACCTTCCTCCTCCTCCTCTTGGGGAGGCTTGGAGCTTCTCCGGGGCCCCTGGTGCCAGGACTCAGCACCCCACCTGCGTGAGAGAGGTTGGCTGTCACGCATCAGCCAGCAGGACGGATCCTGGCAGCCTCCCCAGGCCAGCCAGCCCTGGACAGCACTCAGACCCTCTCAGGAGAGCCTGCCCCCGCCCCAAGCCCCAGAATGTCAAAACAGTGTTGATTTTGATTCAACTTGCTACCCTAAGGTTTCTACAGCACAAGAGGGGGGGGGGTCCTCCCCTCTCCCCTCCCTTGCCCTCTCTCTCACTCTGCTGTGAGCAGAAGGGTTTAAGAAGGATGAGATTATTTATATCTTACTCCCTGATTTTTTGACTCTCAAAATCCCCTGTGAAAAATGGAGAACAGAGATTCAGCTACTTTATCTTCTTAAAGAGATAATTTTAATAAATCAAGTCATCCTCTGGAAATGTGTCGTTGGCATTTTGTTCTCTTGTGTTGCAAGTAACACGTGTTTATTTTTGAAACTTGAGGTCTGTGTTTTCATATTAAAGATGAGAATATTTCAATAGCAGGTCACAGAACAATCCTGGCGCGTATGCACCTTTCTACCCCTAACCAGATGAGATCATTGCAAACAGACTTAAAGGAACTTGCCCTTGATGTAACTTTAACATTTTCTCAACTTTTTTTTTTTTTCGTGTAGAAATAGTGAACACTTCATTTTGTGGGCTTTCATAAAGTTTCATTTTGAAAGATATTTCAGCATGAACGTAAGTGCTGGCGCACGTTTGGCGGTGCTCACTCATCTGGGGTCTCACCGTTCGGTACGTGTATTTGAGCTCCAGCAGGGAGGCGCACCCGCTTCGCCCTATCCTCACCCGGGCTAGGGCCTCAGTGTGCCCCAACCTGGTTGTTTCTAACTTTATCCAAACTGAGCCTTTTACCCCGTGGTCAATGGCTGAGGTTATAGATTACGGATCCTTTAACTCTGCTAATGGGCTTTAGATTGCGGGAGCCAGCCTTGATGGCCCCGAGACTGCTCGGACATCGACAATCTGCTCTTCCCGTTATATGACTCAGGAGCTTGGCCAGGGTAATTATCCAGGCCCCAACGAGACATTGCATTTCCCTGGGATCCCTCGTGCTGCTCTTAATGGCACGTGGTGCCACGTGAGGCCTCGCTCATGACAGCAGTAACTGCCACACGCTTGCTATAGACAGCTCACCTCCCTCCGGCCAGCCCACCGTCACTTCTTCACCCAGATACCGCCAGACGCGGTGTGGACTTGCTGTCTCACCCGCTGCTCAGACCCTCGCCGACCAGCTGTCACCCCAGAGTGGACCGAGAAAGAAAACAATTAACAACATTTGGTATAAACCACTTATTTCAGCACGAGACAATCTTTTTCTCACATATGGAAGGTCACATTCTTCCTAACTTTTATTTTCCACGTAACATCATATCACAAATCCTGTGTGCATGTTTAGTGCTCTCAAACAGAAATTTCAGGGTCTTCACAGTTAACCAGCCCGCAAAAGCACCTCCCCTGTCCTGCTCAGATTGCTCCATTTTTAAACAATCTCTGATTATGGGCGATGCTGAGGTGGAAAGCACTATGTTGCAAGTGGAAATGCTGAGTAACAGAGTACTGGTAGTTTTAAGGTCTTGATAAGGAGTCTGTTACCCACCAGCCCGCGGCAAATCTTGTATAAACTCACAGGACAGGTGCCCGCACACCTTTGACTATGTATTTCCTGTAAAATAACTCCACTGGGCACTTACACCCTTTGAAAAGTCAACCTTTTGGCTACATTTGGACTTCTTTCATTATAGTGGAGGTTAAATTATTGTAAAAGGAAGTGATTTTCTTCTGTAAAGTGCCTGGGGGTAGGCTGTGCCCGCCGCTCAGATGGTGTCATAGTTCGGGGTGCTTAGAAGAATAAATGCGGAAATTGGACCCACCCGAGGTTGCCAGCCCCTCGCTGCGTGACCGCTGGAGAGTTACACGGGCTCCTCAAGTTCCAGGACTCATTTATCTTGTCGTGAGGACTTGCATGAAGCATTTGTGACCTGACATCCGTGAATTCATTGGATAGAAATGTATTAGGTCTTGTTCCGCTGCTGGTCCAGGTGCTGAGTGTGGGCTTGGAAGGCGAGCCAAGCTGCCCCTGCCAAGGCCCTTTCCTTTATGGAAGATATTAACCCTGATCCATTACTTCTTTTTTGTTCCTAACATAATCTCGATTTATTGATCTCCGTTTATTCCTCAGTTTACCTGATCTTCCTGTAGCACATGACATTTTAAAATGGTAGTTTGGGGGCAGGAAGGGCAGGCTTGGGAAAGAAACCAGCCGGGGTGGTCTAAGACACACACGAGCAGGACTGGGATGTGTTACACCACAGCGGCTAGTGTGCACATCCCAACGAGCCGATGTGAGTCTTCTGACGATGGAGTCCATCCCTGCCCCCCCCCAGCCGTGTCTACACCACAGCAGATACCCAGCAAGGGGGAGAACGCTGGGACGTACAGACCGTGATGGATCCTGGGAGCTGCACGGCTCCTGGAGAGGCTTCAGCTCTGCAGCTCCCACGGGCGGCCGAGGCACCGGGGTATGTTTAACTGAAGGAAACATGGACGTATTTAGCACACGTCACACGCCATGGGGACGGTAAGCTGGAGGTGACTGAGCCCTCCACACTGCGTGGTCCTACCTTCCTTCCAGCGATGCTGTGTTTTGAGGAAGCGGGGTTTTGTTGGCTGTTGAGCTGAGGAGCAAGTGCCTCCTGAAAATCACTGTCATTAGGACAGGAGGGTGGCGAGGTCTGAACCGAGGTGGAGGCTTGCGAGGTCGTGCAGTGCGCGACAGGCGCAACGGCCTCTTCTGTTAGCATTTGACGTTACTGAGGAATGAAATCAGATTTTGACTTTTTCCTTTTCTTAAGTTTGCTATATTTTCAAACAGTTATAAAGTTATTAGGAGGCAAATGCTTATGAGGTTCTTTGGATCGACCCTAACACACAGAACTGGTCACTGTCTCCTTTGGCCGAGGGGCGCTTTGAAAAAAATTGCAGAGACACTGAGGGCACCGTGAACTGAGAAAGTTTGGGAAGCTCTTGAAACAGTCGAATTCAGTTGTTTCTTAATCTGGTGATTTTGCCCCTCAGGGGACATTTGCTGTTTACTGATGCCAGATATGAATTCCATTATCCAATAAATCTCTTGGCAATGGAGGACATACAATGTACACATTGATTACTTTTTGACACTTATTATTCGTGTATGACCTACGGGAGCTTTTTATTAACAAATAAATGAATAAGCGGGGCTGTAAGGAAAAATGCACCTGTAACGCTATCGTAGAAAACGGCGCTAAGGCAAACATCTGTATGGTAATTTGCCTTCAGCTAATGGGAAGCGCGTATTCTAAGAGTGTCAAGCCCTGAGGAAGACATTTAAAGTATAAATAATAAAAAGCAACATTTCTGGCTCTGAATTGGCTTCTCTTTGATGAAAGTGGAGATGCGAAGTCAAGCTTTTCCTCTGGGCTTCACGGAGGTGTAATGTCTGTACCTTGAAACAAAGAATGATTTAACCCAACCTGCTTTATGTGGTCCTGTTTGGGGCCTCAGGCTGGTAAGCAAAGCATTAATCATAAATATGGGAAACTAATACTTTAAGTCCTTGCTCTGAGGATCCCACTCGCCTCCTGTCCCAGGACTAATTACGTACAGTCGAGGCGGCTCGCTCATGTAAATATGTGTTTGGTCAGTAATGCAAAACCTGATCTCCCTCTAGAAACTCCCATTTACGTGCAAAATGTGTGTGGGGTCAGGTGGAAGCCGCCGTGCCCCGCATCGCTAAAGGACCCCGCCACTCCCTCACTCAGCTTCCCCACCGTCTTCCTAACACGGAAATTTCCCGAGTGTAGCTTGTTTGTGAGATTTTCAAGGTATTTGTTTCTTCCAAATTGCAGCTTTCTATGAGAATAAGAATACTAATCTTATGGTGCAATCATAACAATATTATTTATTACTGACCTCTATTAAGAAAAATGATTGAGACCCAGCCCTGGCCTGGCACATCTGTGGAGAGTACTGGAATTTTCCTCTTGAAAATGTCCGTGCCATGCAGCCCCGTGGAGGGGAGCAGGCTGGGGAGGGACAGAGGCTTGTGCAGGAGTGTCAACGTGTCAGCTAGCCGCCCCGCAGGGAAGGGGGCCTTCTTCACCCAGGAATCTATGAAGGTCTATTACCGATCAGTGAGATGCTGATGATGGGGTGGGTTGCGGTCCTGGGGGAAGGAAGTGGTTCCAGGCCCACAGCTGGACCACCAGTCAGTACTGTTTGTCGTATTGTGATGAAATCCACATAAAAGAGCGCCCACTACCTTACCTCCTCGAAAGCGTCCCGATCAGTGGCCTTAATACACCCATGGTGCTGTGTAGCCATCACCACCATCTGGGTCCGGAGCACTCCATCAGCACTGGCGGGAACCCCATGCCCATTAACCTGCTTACTTTTATTTAGAATTTTCTTTAGGGGGGGATACGATTTATTTACAAAATACTCCAGCGAACAGCAAGCTGTGGTATGAAAACATTGTGCTGCGTTCATGTGCCTGACGATTCTGGATCTGAGAGTCCTGCAGTTAGTTGTAACATTGTACTGAGAATAAGGGCACTACCAAAAGACATTAGTGATCTTTGCTTTTTACGGATTTACATGATTGGGGTAAGATGATCTATAACTGACAAGAAAGCTTAAATATGTCTGGAAAGCAAACAGCAATATACCAGGCTTACAATGCAATATTACAGACTGCTTAGCGGCTAAAGAGGGTTTACGCTCAAGAATGCTGGATGTAATTTCTTTGAAAAAATTATAAGCAAAAGGATTGAATTTAATCTAATATCACCACTGAAGCTTGCTGCAATCTTAGGCAGCATTTGGGTAGTACCTAGGGCCAAGAAGATGATCTGAATTAGCATAGCATACAAATCAGCTTTCGATTTTTATCAGATTATCTGCATTACGGGCTAATGCTGATGTATTCGGTAACATGCAATAAGCACTCTCAAGCATCATATTTCTGTGGTGTAAAATATCCTCAAAGCACATTTTAATTGTTTTAACAAGATAAAGAGTGCTATTTTTGCGTGAATAATATTATCAGTATTACATCAAATCTCTTCATTTATTATCACTACTGCTACTTAAAAGAGATGTTAATAGAGTAATTCATTCTCATACCATGACCTTGGTCAGGAGTACACGATGGTTCATATTCATTATGCTGAGCTAAGAGAGGGCTTCTGTTATAATATCACTTAATTTATATTCCGAAAAATGCTCCGGGGACAAGTTGCTCTGCTGCATTAGAGTTCCATCTAAATCACAGTATTTGAAGACAAGTGGGAATGCCAGATAACTATTCAGCAACTCCTCTGTGTACTCTTGGCTCTTCCAGAGCTGCAAACGGAAGAGCTAAATCCCAGTGACCTCATCTAAACACACAATTTACCTGTGCAAATCAGGATGCATTTACATGCCATTCATCGGGATTTACGTGAGGTGGTGAGCACTGGTTAAACGCCGGAACCTATGGCAACCGCGTGACCCGTCAGAGTCCGCGGTGGCTTCGACATGAGGCCGGGGAGACATGGCAATGACGACCTTTTAAAAGTGTGAGCCCCTATGGTCTTTAGCTGCCTCACCCTTTGTCAGAACACAAGGTGTGTGTGTGCGTGTGCACGCGTGTCCACGTGTGTGCGTGCATTATAGCTGTAGGAGACGCGTGTGACGAGCTCTTCATGCTTAGGAAAAAAGTTCCAATCTTTTTAGAAAAGTGATTCCAAATAAATCTCTAATTCAGTATATCCCAAAAATGGGCATATGCATAACACAATTAATAACTTCGAAGTGCCAATATAATTTACATCAATTAATTGGATTGGCCGTTGTTTTAGTGTAATATAATTCTTTAGAAGTACTTTAAAAATACTTTAAAAATGCCTGGAGACTTTGTAATGAACTGGATAATTTTAATTTATAGTCTTCACAGAGCTGAAGATATTGTTGGGACACATGATAAGTACAAATCTTCATTTCAGAGCTAAGAGGGACAGGTTAAGTGTATTTTGCAGGGAAGTAAAACAAACCCAAAAGACTAAGTGGTACAACAAAGTCACTTAACTAAAGATAGTTAATGAAAATTCACAACAAATGCATAATAAATACATTTGCAGTGTATGAGTTTAGTATAAGATGTGTAGAGAGAGAGGGAGCACGGCAATGAGGGAGGGCACTCCTCGTTCACAGTGGTGCAGAGTGAAGCTCTACTGTTAGGTCAAGTCCTCCCTTTGTTGCTTCAATAGTTGAGTGGTGGTGCTTGTGACCCGACGCTGACAGTGTTGGGTCATGCTGATGCGGATGTGTGGTGTTGATGACGGTGGTGATGCTGTTAGTGTTACTGATGTGATATTCGTTGTGGTGTTGGTGGTATTGGGTGGTTGTGGTGTTTTCATGCTGGTCGTGCTGCTGATGGTGGTGGTATTGGTGGTGGCGTTGGCCGTGCTGATGGTTGGGTGTGGGTGTTGGTGGTAATGCTTTTGGAGTTGCTGACAGTTGTGGTGTTGGTGTCCGTGGTTGGGTGGTTACACAAGATTGAGGAATGTAACGGTCTTAGAAACAAACTAAGTAAAAGCTTTGTGGTTTCTGACAGTCTCTCTAATGAGCACCTGCCTTTTGTTTGTAACCACGTTCCTGCAAGGGAGATGGGCTCAGGCAGGGAAGGAATGGGGATCAGCCACGACTTTGTTCTGTTTCCTGCTTCTGAACCCCCTGTGAATGAGAGAATGGAATTACAAAGTCCACATCCTCTAAAGTTCTAAATATTCTGAATTTTTAAAAAAATGTACAAACGCACAGTAGATGACAGTGAGAAAGGAAATACGTATTATAAACATGAAAGGATAAATTCTCAAAACACTGATCTGTGGGGCGCCTGGATGGCTCAGTGGGTTAAGCGTCTGCCTTCGGCTCAGGTCATGATCCCAGGGTCCTCGGATCAGTGGGAAGCTTCCTTCTCCCTCTGCTGCTCCCCCTGCTTGTGCTCTTTCTCTCTTTCCCTCTGTCAAATAAATAAATAAAATCTTAAAAAACCCACAAATCTAAGATCAGCTTCAATAATGGATATTTCTGTAACATTAGCAGGCAATATTTTAAAGTCAGCATCTAATCAAGTCTTTCTGCTCTTTTCAGGAATTCAGTATATTACTGAGGGCATGATACCACGAAGAATAAACTCTTCACTCTGAGCTCGTGTAGTCCTGGAACCACGTGGAAGAGGTGAGACATATAATCATTTTATTCTTTGCTGGTCTTTGGAACAAAAAGTCCTGGGCTCCCAACATCGGCCCTGACACATACTAAAACAAGGTGCACATTACTGATCATTCAGAATTTTGAGATTCCTATCATAAAAATTAGGGCGAACACTATTCCACCTAAAAGATGGAGCAAGGGTTCTCAGTAAACAAAAGAGCATGAATCTGTGTGTTTATCGCAGCAGCTAAAACGAGCCGTGGGTCCGGGAATGCTAATTTTCACCCTTTCCTGACGGGAATCCAGAGTACCGGCAGACAACTTCTTCACAGTTACACATCGAAGCAAAAATAATGTGGACCTAGAGACAGCATTTTTTCAGCCTGCCTTGGTTTCAAGCACGGTTATTCCTGGCTTCAGTTTTTTAAAAAATATATAATAAAAATTGTCAGTTGGTTTTACAGATGGTCATGCAACAAGAATTATGTCTGCTTTGAGAAATAGTGAATGCAACAAGTCATCTGTGTTCGACTGGGTTCATTATTTTAATTTCTCTACATTCACTTTAAATTTTGTTCTCCTTTGTGAGTTTTGAAAGACACCGATGTGTTGTGCTAGATCATGCTTGGAAGAAAAAAAACATGTTGACATTATATATTAAAAGAAACTGTTTATCTTCCCCCTTTGACCGTGTGCTCAAATCCCACATCTGCCCAGCACTGGGGAATCCACACCCAGCTCTGGAAACATAGTAGGTTCTCGGTCTTAGTAAGTCTGTTGAACTGAATCAAATTCAACTGAATATAATAAAGAAAATATTTTAAATTGTGCTAGAAATAATTTTAATAGTCACAGAAGCAGGCAAATGTAACTATATTGTTAGAGTAAACCACACGTGCTACTGACATTATAAAAATTTGAAATATGCATTTTGAAATGTTAGCACTAGTAAAAAATATCCAAGTTATGATTGTCCTAATTTGCTATCAATGGGCGTAATTCCACATCTGGTCAAATTATAATCAACACATCATAGTAACACACGATTGATCACCATTAGGAATATCCATCCTTGAAAATTCAGAAAAAAAAAATACGTTACTGTTCAAAAACGGTACTGCCCAGAATGTCAGGCTTGCCTTGGAAATTAGAACTCTAATCTGTGCTGCTTATGAGCACAGAGATGGCTAGACGGTGAGCGAATGTACAGTGCACTTACAAAGAGCAGATGTTTTAGGGGGAGTGAAGAGCACGCTTCTGCTTAAAAGGCATTTCATAAGTTTGGTTTTTAGTGTTTTTAGATCCATTGAGTCGCCCCTTTGGGGACTATCTGAAAATACATGAAAGAAGACAGTGTGAGCCCTAATGGTCTTCCAGGGAAAGGAGCAAATGGCTCTTCTGAGGGCGGGGGGATTGAAGAGATATATTAACCCTTTCAAGACCCTTGGGCAAATGTCTTCTACCGGCATTAGAAAGCTTAGTGACCCCAAACTTTTAAAATATATCTTCCAGTGTGATCAATGACTCTGTTAAATCCAGGGTCTCAAGAACTGGTTTTGTTTCTAGGTCTGCAAAGCACCTTTTTCTGCCCTTATTCCTAGAGCGTATAAATATATATACGCCAAACTCTCAACACTCAAGAATAAATATTTTTATTTTGTGCAATTTCTATATTCAGTCTTGCTATTTTAAAATTGTTCCTTTGCTGAGAATGTGCTCATCTTCAAAAACACTTACAAGTGAAGGTGTTGTGTAGGTCACATAATTTAATGCTTTCCTGGTTTCACAACTTCAGGAGATCTGCAACTCTCTGCATATTCTAAGGAGGAAAACATGAATATAAAGACTTTGGAAGTACTACCAACTAGTCAGGCTGATAATAAATTTCTTTTTTTTTTAACTTTATTTATTTATTTGAGATAGAGATGGAGAGAGAGAAAGCACGAGCGGCAGGCAGAGGGAGAGGGAGAAGCAGGCTCCCCACCGAGCAGGGAGCCCAATGCGGGGCTCGATCCCAGGACCCTGAGACCCCGACCCGAGTCGAAGGCAGCTGCCTGACTGACTGAGCCACCCAGGTCCCTCTCAATTTTCTGACCGGTAGGTGTGTTTGCTGACCACGTGTAAATGTCCTGAACAATCTGAGCTGAGCCCTGGAGCACACAGCTCCCCGTGCTGCCTCCTCGTGTTGCTTTAATCGTGCTGTACCCCAGAGTATTCATCATAACATCACAATGAACAGTGGCCGGTCAGTGGCCATGGACACGGGCAACTCTCAGGAGCCCCTGACGCCCACCCTTTCTCTGTGTCTCATGACAGAGTTACTCAGATACTCTCCACCTTTGCTGGGTATCGAATCCAGGAAGTGAGGGACTTTCCCTAATTCATTTATTTTTTTAATATGTTTTATCATTCAACCACTGAGCACACCCCATTTATAAGGCAAGTGCTTTAACGCGAATGGCTGCATGGCGTTATTGAAGGCTCCTAGAAAAGAACCCGTCCATTTTACAAGTATTTGTGAAGGCATGTTTCCCTATGTTCGGGTTGCAGCTGGGAACAAGGACAAAACTCCCATCCTCAGGACTCTCAGGTTCCGTGGGAGGAAGACAGGCAACATGACGTGTAAGTCATGTTACACACGACGGTCAGAAGCGCCAGGGACAAGTGGGCCGCAGAAGGCGCTTTAACCGGACCGTACGTAACAGCCCTTGGTTTGCTCTGTGTTCGGTGCACAGGTCTACATACTATTGACGTCGTTTGGACCCAGGTCTCCTACGATAGGTACTTCAGCATAAGCGACAAAACAGGGATACGGTTTATTTTTTGGTCACGTTCCCTGAATCACACTGGAAGTCCATACTACTCTGAAGCAGATGTGTCTACACGGAGAAGCCTTGATATCTTTCTCCTTGATGCTACTTTCCATCACCATCAAACATCGGACATAGTGGGAGAGCAGGCAGACCATGTTCCTGCTCGCTGCCCCCACGTGGCGTCTGAGGGACACGCGTGCCTCCCATGTAGTTGCGGCGGGGCAGACAGCACGTGGACTGTCCTCGGACCCCCCTCTGCCTCCGCTCCCCACCCCCGCATCTGCCACCCCCGCATCTCCTCTCTTCGCTCACTCAGACACCTCTCACTCGGGCACCAGCCGTCAGAACTTACCCTAGAGGACACTGAGTCTCCAGGTAGACCTGTGCCCTGTCTTCATGTTAAAAAATTCTTTCAAAATGAAATGAAAGCACTAAAAACCACTGCCTCGATGTCTCCACCTTCAGTTAATAAAACTAAACGTATTTCCTCAACTCCCCCCTTTCTTCAGTTCAAGACACCTCGTTATCCTCCAGACACCACGTGAGATGCCAGGCCGGCCTCGTCAGACCACCCTGTTTCTCTTATTGTTTCTTGCCATCCCACAGCACCTGTTCATTTATATTCTATAAGACAATGTGTTCAAGAACCTTTCCATGCGTCGGGTAGGGGTATTTCAGTTCTCGGTTCTGGCCTCAAAGGGAGACTTCAGCTGTTTGTCCACAGGTGTGCCCTGGTCTGCCCTCTCGCTGACTCGTCTGATACCTTTCCGCTCAGAGGCGCTCACGGCACACTAACTGCTCACAGCCTGTGTCCCCTGCACGTCGTGGGGATGAGATCTGAGACCCCACTCCAAGGAGCTCACCACCAGAAGCAAGAGGTCACCTAACGATTACAAGACAGGGGACACACACTTCACTGGAGGCCACAGGAGGGGACCTGACCCGAACAAGACCAAGGGCTGGAGAAAGCTTCTCCGGGTGTGTTGCAGACACGCAGGAAGGGATTGGTAATGGTGGTGAATGTGGACAGGGCCCGGAGGAGGGGAATCAATGCTTGGCAAGCGTCCGGGCGGCAAGAGGCAGCTTGGCCAGGAGGCTGGTGCGGGCGCCTTCCCAGGGCTCTGTCCTACATACCTTACTCATGCCATGGTTTTGTGCCATTTCTCTGAAAGACCCCCCACCACTACCACCATTGCATTGCTTGGGCTTCACGCTCTGCGAATCCCGACCCATCCCTGTGCTTGGGCATTCCCAGCCACAATCCCAGAGGGAAGCACGTGGGCTGCACGTGGAGAAGTTATGGCCGATGGTGGCCGGTCAGCGGGCCTGCAGGGTTCCCAGATGGGACTGTCCAGGACGAAAGACAGCTGGGTGTGAGGATCCAGCACTCAGGGGAGAAATGGCCAGTGTGGGGGCGTGTGTGTCTGCCGAGCGGGGATGCTGGTTGCGGGCCTGGATGCCAAAGCCTCCTGGGGAGTGTTCCCACGGCTCCCACGGCTCCCACGGCTCCCACGGCTCTCACTGCCTCTGCACTCGGCAGCAACCTTGGGCAGAAGAGTCCCACGGCCACGGCGTGGCCCAGACACACAGGGACACTGAGTCTGCACTTCATCTGCTGAGGGAATGCTGTCCTCCCAAACCCAGGCCACGCTCTCATCTTGCAAATACTGACAGATGATGGAAGCTGAGGGGTTGACTACATCTCCCATCAGGAGAGAAACTCTCAAACTAGAATGCAGATTTCCGGACTCTAATTTTGTGTTTCATAATCATGAAGTGCCGGCCAGTAGGGGGAAGAATGTCACTTAGAAACTAAGACAAACAAACCAGACCAAAATTGTTTATTTGCTTCTTCAGATCATGTATAAAGCTATTAGGGAACATTAATCAACCACGGTCTCCAGGGAGCCACGGAAATCAGTGCAGGGTCCCTTGATAATGGAGGTTTCATAACGTTTGGTATAAAACCTTATCAAAGGCTTTCCCTGAGTAAATACCTCGTGTCCGCAGCTCTCCTTGTACACACCAACCTCACCCATTCGCTGAACAAGGCATTTTGTACTGTGCTGTGTGTCATAGGGGCGCTTGGCACCAGGAGGGGAGACTGGGGACCAGGGCATGATAATGAGAATGACTGCTGCAAAGAAAGCGGGGGGCGGAATGGATAATGAGGGCAAAGGTAGAATTGGGGCAGGGGTGGGAAGGTGAGGACGCTGAACTCGGGACGATGCAGGACAGAAAGGACAAAGGGGGAGGAATGTGTCTTTAAATGACAGTTGTTACAGTGGGTCAGTCCTGCTATCTGTCACCCTGTGCACTTGGTTCCACAGTCCTCTGCTTCGGTCCTCGAGGGGCTCCCGGCAGGGGGGGTCCCACCTGCAGAGGGGGTGCTCGCGGTCTGAGAGCACAGGTTCCACCGCCCAAGGTCAGCTGTAAGTGCAGAGGGGAGTTGTGAACCTCAGCCGTCTAGCCCCCAAGTCAAAGCTTACCTGTCAGCGTACTTACGGTGGCTCCCCAGTTGTCTGCACCAGTAATCCCTTTGCAAGGAACAGAATGATGTTATCGCCTAAGAGAGCTTCCCTGGCTCTCTGCGCGTCCGATCCGTTTATCTGTATCTGTGCCCGCACGTATGTATCTTCCTACGCATCGGTCCATCCGCCAGTGTATCTAGTATCGTCAGCATCTGTCCGTCTGTTCTCCCTCTCATCTGTCTACGATCTGTGTCTGCTTTACTTTCTGTCTCTGCTTCCTGCAGTAAATGCGTGAAGAGAGCAGAGGCCCCGACCATTGGGACCACTATACGCGTAGCTCCTGAAACAGCGCCGGGCACATAGTAGGTGCTCGAGACCCATCTGCTGAATGGATGGGTGGTTGGTGGCCCCTCTCCCTTTAGAACACAGAGAGTCTTCTCACACGCTGGGAGGCAAGACCGCGGATGCTGCTTCCCCCTCTAACCGCACACGCAGGCGGCAGTCAGACGTCTTTCGGGCACCGCATGCACATTCTCCGTGAGGAGAAACCGCTGGCAAAGCCACAGCTCTGGGTGGGTGTCAGTCAGCACAGCCCCTTCCTGTCACGTGGAGGCATCCTTACTCCTCTCTGCCTTCTTGTCGTGGGACCTCCTTCATTCCATCCTTCAAACATTTCACTTAAACGACGCTGCCCCTCTTCCCTCCTCTGATCCACACCTTACCCTTATTACGTCTCCAATTCCTCTTGTACTCTTCCCATCTTCCATTGTTTCTGGGAGAATCCTACAGGGAAAAAATCTGGAAGATGGGGGCAGCTTTCCTCCATGGTCCTACCTCTCATGTTTGGGAGAAAGGGAACTCACTGAGAACATCTGGGAGTTCTTCAAGACCAACCTTGTGCAGCACTGACTCTCGGCTGCCTCACTAAGCTCCCCATAACAAAATTCCGAAATTATGTTGGAAACTGTAGAGTTTTGTGATTCTATTTTCCCACGTTGCCTGGTAACAGATGTAAATATTTAGAGTGCAAGGACGTAGGAAGCTACCCAAGTAACGACTGGACAGGTGAGTGAACACGCCCAACTTATCAAGGTATGGAGCGTAAGTACCAAGTATAAGTAACAAGATACAAAGCGTAAGGATGCCATGTACTTGGGCAGAACGCAAATTCTTCCCTGTATTTTATATTTAATACTTTTTTCATGACAAGTTTTACTTTTCTTTCCCTCTTTCTAGTTTGGAATCCAACGTTGTAGCCTGGAGACGTAGCTACAGAGAGGGGTGTGTGTCCATGTGCGCGTTGGGAAAGGGTCTCTGCGCACGGCGGCGTGGTTCAGCAGTCTTGAAGGACAGGTGTCCAAACGTGGGATCCAAATGAGTCTGACCGATTCACTATGATTTATTACGATGCGGCCGATGCTCCAGAAGACGTGATTTAGTAGTCACTGGTTATTTCAATTTACTCTTTTTGCGTTTTTAATTAGTAAATGAATCCCTCATGGTCAAATGATTAATTGCACAATAATTCACCACAGTACCTTCCTTTCCTATTTGTGCAGATCACAGTGCATGGAGAAAGCACTCGGAATGTGGGCTGACATTATAAATCACAGCCACGCGCTCGCCCTGCTCCGATGCAGGTACGGTCAGCACTTTCATTATAAACTCCCATTTTCAAGGTGCTTAAAACTAAGCTGGGAAAATTCATTTTCAGATGGCAGCTGGTATAGGAGATGTCCACCAGGGAGCAATGTTTTAAAACCAGATTTGAGAATTTACTTGGCCATTGTTAAAACTACCGAACAGATAAAGTTAGCAGTTCACCTTCCTCAACCAATTCCATAAAATAAAAGAAATAAAAGGACCGCTCTTAGTGGCAGTGGCTCTAAGACGAACTCTAAAGGGACCCATTGGTCTTTATAGCTTATCTTTCATAGACTTTACATTTTAGAACAGCTTTAGATTTAAGGAAAAATACAGAAGCTGGTGGAGTTTCCAAGTATCTGGACCTATGTTTCCCTGTCATAACATCTCACCTGAGTGTGGCAGGTTTGTGACTATTATGAACCAATATTGATACACTGTTATTAACCAAAGTCCCTACTCCCCCCACAACGCCCCCCGCAATTTCCTTAGTTTTTACCTAACATCCTTTTTCTGACCCAGGATCCCATCGTGGATCCCACATGTCTCCTGAGGCTCCTCCTGGCTCTGACAGTGTCTGCGACTTCCCTTGTTTCTGACGACCCTGGTGGTCAGATAATGCGCAGGATGCCCTTCCGTGGGACACGTTCCAGCTCATTGTTCTGCTCAGGATTAGGACTTATAGGACTTGGGAGAAAGACCACAGCAGTAGAGTGCCACTCTGCACACCTGCCTTGTCACTGTGGGCGTGATCTGGGTCACCTGGCTGAGACCAGGCTTCTCCACAGAAAAGCTGCTGGTTTTTTTCCCTCTACTATTGTACTGTTTAGAAAAAAGTCATTGTCCACACCCAAAGAGTGGGGATTGAACGTCCCACCTCCTTTGGACCCAAGTTCAACATACATTATTTGGAATTCTTCTGCATGGGTTTTGTGTCTCCTCTCCCTCCAGTATTAATTTATTATTGTCTATTTCTATCACTGTGGACTCATACATGTTTACTTCATCCCTCGGCAATAATGCAAAGCTGTGTTATTTATTTTGTCTCCCAAATTGTTCCGGCTTCAGCTGTTCCTTTTTATTTTCTCAGTATGCTCTTATAATGAGAACGCACCCTCTCAACATGCTTAAAACAGGATTGCTCCTTACAATTGAACGCATGTCGTTGGTCCATGGGTGGCCCAAACGGGGTGACAGGGTTCAAGCCCCCAGTGCCCAGCGTGTGATTCAAGTGTAACATCGAAGTGACACAAAGCTAGCTCACATTTTCTTTGGGGACCCAAGTCTTCCCCTTTCAGCCCGAACTGCAAACCAGCACTCCAACACACTTTCTCTGGAAGTTTCAAGATGCACTAAAATTAATAATATAAAAATAATAATAAGGAAGCCTACCAGTGAGCATGGTGGTTATTGAATGCTGTGATGAACGGTATTGTCTCCTGTTGAGCACGCTGGCTCTGGAGTCCAAACTGCATGGTTTCAAACTTTGCCTCTGAATCCTTGAGTGACTTGAGCGATTTATTTCCAGACTTAACACCCCCCATTGATCAACAGTGATAGTCATAGTGTCTAGTTGGTGGGGGAGTTGTAAGCCCTGAGCTCCTCTGTGGAACGTGAACCACTGGTGGCTCTTCGGGAGTGCTTGGGACATGCTCCCCACAGCCGGTGGGCTGCTCTGCATGGGGCCTGGGTGGGGGGCTGGGGCTGGGACCGCAGCTGGTTGTGCAGCCAGCAGGGAGACAGGAGACGTGTGTCCCGGTAAGAGACTTAAATCACCCCCAGGACACATTCCAGGCAACATCACAGGAAGTGTAGACATCAGTGGGCAGTCAGCAAGGCAGGCAGACCCAAAGGGACCCTGCAAGATGGGGCGGAGGTGTATGTCCTGTCTGTGTCCTAAAACTCCCCATCAGCTCTTCAGCTGGACCGCCTCCAGATTCCTCAGAACATAGAAACCACTTGGCGGACCACGTTCCAGGTTCATCTCTCAAAGTGACCACTGATACCACTCTGTGTGTTCCGTAACAGAACAACTTATGACCCCGCGGAGGCTCCACGTCCTTTCTTCCTGGACCCATGCCTGTTCTTCCAGCCACCCACCTTTGACTTACTAACCCCCCATTATTTCAGGAGGGATCTTTTGGGACTCCACTAAGTCCCCTGGCATCCAGATACCTCACAATCATCTCAGGAATCAACGCAATGACTCTACGGAGCATCATTCCTGCAGAAAATGCTGGTCATTATTTAAATAATAATTTAAATAATCATTAAAAATAATTTAATATTTTATAGAATAAAACACTTTAAACTTACCAGATGTCTGATTTTGTTTGAGTCAGTTTTGTCAATGTCCAAATTTCCCTAAAATATATACAAATTATTACATGAAAATGGTATTCTACAAATGTATGCTGCATGATACCTTAAATATATAAGGTTCCACACATAATATACAAGCATTTTTGTATAAGAAGTTTATATGTACTAAAAGATAGGTAGAGTATATAAATTTATTTATAAATGAATAATTAATGGCATAGAATTTTAACATTTTCTTATAATGTTTAAAACTTCCCATTGCTCCCTTTATAATACAAAAAATATACATCATGTAGTCCCTTTATAACACAAAATATAAACATATATGTGTGTGTGCGTGTATATATATATACACACATAGATTTGTGGTCCTTTCTCACTTTTCCTGAACAAACGTGCCCAATTTATTGCTTATTTTAAATAACCAGGTTTTGATTAGATTGATTTTGTCAATTTTATTTTTGTTCCCTATTGAATCATCTTCTGTTCTTAAGTTAGTTACTTTTTACCTGTAACCTTTCAGGCTGACTGTCATCATTTCAACTTCTTGTTTGGTTACTGAGCTAATTAATGTTCTTTCTTTGATTCTAATGTCTGCATCTAAGTCTTTATTTTTTTTTGGTAATAACCGTATACCTACATCCTGGAAATTTGATACGATTGTCATTTTTATCAGTTTCTTTGTGCAATTCTGCCTACTTTGAATATTTATATTTTGAGCTGTTGGCTTAGATAACGAAGTGGGGCCAGATTGGATGGATCTTCTTAAGTCCTTTGCTGAAAACTGTCAGCCTTATGTAATGACTTCTTCGCTGACGTTCACTCGGTGGTAATAATGTAGTTATGACAGGTGCTGGTACTCATTTTCCATCCCCATCCAACGTTCTGGGTCATTGCATTTTATATCGTCTCTTAAAAATAACATATAGCTAAACTTTAAAAAAGTCCAATCTGACAATTTTATCAGTTGGTGACCTGAGTCCCTTTACATTTGCTGCAACTAATATAGTTGAGATTCTTCTAATTTTCTTATTTTAATGGTGCTTTTTATTTACTTTTCTCTGCCTTTGCCTCTTTGCATTCTTTCTTATTTCTTTTGGATGACTGGACTCTTCCTTTTCCTTCCACTCTTTGAAAACTACTTAAATGTTTTTGTAATCTTTAGAACGCATTCATGATTAGCAAAATCTAACATTAGTTAACGTTTTTATTTTCCTACTAAACAATTAGTCTGATTTCAAGGAAAGTCCTTTCTACTGTTCACTATCTTTACAGCATTTCCATTCTGTCCTGTTTGGATATTCACAAACGTGGTCACGGCTCTTGTCCTTTTCTGTGCAGTTGGCATCACCGTGGCTCCATTCAGTTTCCAGTGCTCTTTGCCCCCACTTCTCCGTGAACCCCAGTACCCCTGCCAGCACCCGCGTCCCCTCTCCTGAAGCCCGTCTATAGTCGTTCCACCATCAAAGTGTGGGGGCTAGATTCTCCCAGGCTCTCTGTGCTTGGTTTTCTCCTGTCTCGTGTCCCTTTGAACTGGGTATAAAATTGTTACCAGGTGTACAGTCTCCTCTCCACCGCCCGGCCCATGGCTCCCGTGGAGGGACAGCCGCCTCGCCGTCGCTCTCCCACCCTCTCCTCTCCAACAGCTATGGTTTTACCACCGATCTCGGGCTTCTGCAGTTTCTCATGACCAGTCTTGCTGTGGCTCACTTTCTCCATGTTTCTGTGGGCGTCTCATTCTTCCTGAATCTCAGACCTGCATCGTTTATGCTTCCGAATGTTGCCTCATCCTCTCTCATCTCCCGTTTCTGCCAGAAATGGGGCTTTTGCCTCCTCCTACTCTTACAAGATCTTGCTATATTTTATTGGTCTCTAGTGAGAGTTTCAATTTTGGCTGTAATTTTATCTCTGAAGGGTCTGGTTATTTTCTGTGCTAATTACTTACAGCGTGGGTTGTGCCAGTGTATCTCAGGAAGTCTCAATTATCATGATATTTTCTCAAATTAGTGAGTAGAATAAATGCAAATAGGCAATCTATGAGAAATGCCAATCCATGGATTCCTATTCTCAGTAGTATGATTTGTTTAATTTTCACCCACAGCCTGGAAGGGGCAGAAAACTCCCTTTTGGTTTTCTGAGTCACCTGATGTATTTTTTTCTGGTCAATACAAATTGTAAACTTTTAAGGGCTCTGGCAAAAAGGATCACCTCAGTTCCAACTCCCTATCTAAGCAAGCCAAAGACTTTATCATCAGTATCTCCATGGGCAAAAGAACCTGCATAATAATCACTTCTACCACCAACACCTCCACCATCACCTCCTCCACCATCACCTGCACCTCCATCCCTACCATCACCACCTCCACCATCACCTCTATCTCCACCTCCACCATCACCACCTCCACCATCACCTCCTCCACCATCACCTGTACCTCCATCCCTACCATCACCACCTCCACCATCACCTCTATCTCCACCTCCACCATCACCACTTCCACCATCGCCTCCTCCACCATCACCTGTACCTCCATCCCTACCATCACCACCTCCACCATCACCACCTCCACCATCACCTCTATCTCAACCTCCACCATCACCACTTCTACCATCACCTCCTCCACCATCACCACCTCCACCATCACCTCCTCCACCATCACCTGTACCTCCATCCTTACCATCACCACCTCCACCATCACCACCTCCACCATCACCTCTATCTCCACCTCCACCATCACCACTTCCACCTTCACTTCCTCCACCATCACCTGTACCTCCATCCTTACCTTCACCACCTCCACCATCACCTCTATCTCCACCTCCACCATCACCTCCTCCACCATCACCTGTACCTCCATCCCTACCATCACCACCTCCACCATCACCTCTATCTCCACCTCCACCATCGTCACCTCCACCATCACCTATACCTCCACCTCCACCACCACCCATTACCACCACCATCATTAACTCCACCATCAGGGGTTCCAGCACCAACTCTCATACTGATGATTTGATTTCTAGTTCTTTCTTCTTGCTAGCACCTGGGGAGTCTCCTTTATTTTTGTAAGATCAGAACTGAAATTAAAATATGTTTTCTGGAATTTTATCTAACATTTCTAGGGATTTGCAGTAGGAATATCTTTACATTACTGGAGCACGTAATTGGAGCTATAAGTACTACAATGCTTCATTGGTAGTCTACACTCAATAAATGTTGGGTGACAGGTATTAATTTTGCAAATATGTCATGTATAAATGATCTCATTTAATTTTGATAGTTTTAAATTTGTTACAATAATAATACCATCTGATTTGCAAAATTATGCCTCTTTCACTGTGTTTGGTTGTTTTATTTCAAAACTCATCATGAATGTGATGGCTTTTACCATCTATTTTTATCCTTTTTATTTTCCAGTGTGTAAACTCAACTAAATGGAAATATTTTCCCATCAAGCTTTTATAAGAATTTGGTGACTCTTGCATATTTTACCTTTGTTTGGAATAGATCCTAATAGAATACCTGGTGTTTGTGAAAATATTTCTAAGAAAAAGATAGGTCAAGATTTCGTCACTGTGTAAGGAGTGGGTCCACCTCAGGTCTGGGCCGAGAGGCCACTCAAACAGGTTGTTAACTCACTCCGTGAATCAAAAGGAAGAGAAAGCTTGCATACATGAAAAGAAAAGAGAATTGGGCATCTAAGCTCAAATAGGTACATAAAAATAAATGCAGCTGCGACAGAGAGAAAAAGGAGAGGAAGAACTAGAAAGAGAGAGAGAAGAGCAGAGACAGATGGAGACAGAGAGAGGAGATAGACAGAGAGAGACAGAGACAGACACCCGTTTTTAACACAAACCGCAGCATGCATTCAAGGAGGTCACACCTCAATGCATCTTGAGTATTTTGAAAGACAAAGAGTCTTTTTAAAACTGATTAATCAGGTTTCAATTAATGTATGCATTTAACTTTTATTATATATTAAGGTCCCTTAAAATAGAATTGCTGGCATATTCTTACTCCAGTGTTTTGCTTGTTTGTTTTCTTTTTCTTTTCTTTATGTTTTCATTTATATGTTTTGCCAAGGCTGATGTAAACCATCCCTGCATTTCACTGCTTAGTGTCAAACTATAAAATATAACATGTTGATGCTTTCGCTAGAGATTCCAAATATTGTTTGTGTATGTGATCGTTTGTGGAATTCGCGATTGTGAGGTTTGTATAATTTGTGATTGTATATTTGTGTAACTTGTGATTGTGTCCTGTTTGTGTCATTTTTCAAAAATTACTTTTGATGTTGGCCAGGAGTCAACATCAGGCTATTTGATCAGCCAAATGATTAGTCAAGGAAAAATAAAATAAGCAGCACACGATCATTAAAATGTAAAAAAAAAAAGGGGAGGTTTGCCAATCAAGCCTGGGCCAGTGGTGACCGGAAATCAATCCCGTCGATGGGTGAGCATGGTCTGCGTGGACTTGGGAGGAGGGCCGGTACCCACTGAGGTGAGCATCCTCAGACGCAGTGCTGGGGCCCCGCCTGGCTCGGCAGCCTCCCCAGAAGCTGGGCATGAATGGGGGGGCCATCACCCCGAATGCAGCTCTGTCATCATCAAGTGATCCTCGCTGAGCCCGACGGTGGCCCCTAGATCACACCCTGCCTCTGCATTCCACTTGTCAAAGCAACACCTCGTCCTTCTGCACACAAAGTCTAATGAACTCATAAAATCATTCCCTAAAGCGTGTGTCACTAATTTAGAACAATAATAATCAACACAGGTAAAAATGTGGCATCGTCCCCTTCCCTGAGATGACGGAACAGTACCAACGACCCAGTCGAATGGTCTCGTTAGAAAATACGCATTTGTTAACAGGGGCAGGTTTCGAGAAGCTGCCATGTGGACACACAGTAGCAGCGCTGTTACAGCTTGCAAGTGTATTCAGCGTTCCGTTTTCCTCCGAATGCTTGAGGACGAACGTGTGAGATAAAAGCAGGAATTAGCAGTTCCAGATGGTGTGGACAGGGTCTGGCTACACCAGCACTGCCTGTGGTCAGAATCGCCCCTGCCCCCCCCACCCCGTACACACACCCCTACCGCCGAGCTGACTACGCATTCGCACACTTAGGAGGCACCCAGGACATATTATCTAACTGTTCGTCAAAATACAGGAGCTTTAAAAAAACCACCGCCCGAAGAAGAAGGAAGAAAACGCCTCCCTCGCGACAGTCCGGACTTGGCTGCGGTGATCAATGCACACCAGGCAGAGGCAAGTTCCCTTAATCATCTCTTCTCTCGAGATGTGTATGAAGCCGTATGCCAGGTAGCAGCTCCTTCGCGAGAAGCGCTGGTTCGTGGAGGGTTCACCTATTACCTTGCCCCCCAGCCAGCTGGAGGCGAAGCAGACCGATAACCCTAAACCGCCACAGCACAGACCCAATGATTTTTACATCAAGCCGCCTGATGTACTGCTCTGCCACCCACCAATCCCTTTCCAATATCGATCTGTTCCTAAATGAGCCTTCCCTGCTTTGTACCATGAGCAATAATTAAAAAAGCAGCACATTGATTTTAACTAATATTATGAAGGGTCTGGATGTGCACATGCTTACAAAATAGTGGGCCAGACCCATCCTTCCTTGTCCAACAAAGGACCCTGATTAAAGTTTGGCCACCAAGAAGGAGAAACGTGTCTGCAATTGAACGTGTCAAAACTTACACCTGTTCTGTTTGATTATAAATCTCGTTTCAATACCAATGGAGATTTTTGCCATGAGTTTTCAGAAAAATGAATAAGAGCATTCTTAAGCCGGAGATAGAGTATAAGAAATTAGGGGGAAATGCTTCTTAAAAATGCTGTTCTCCTACTTTATATGCATCCCACTCTACAAAATAAAATCATTTCCATGTTATCTAAGTTATTTGAAAGCGAATCATGTATTATGATGTCCAATATATGTTTTGATACCAAAAGTGAATTATTATTTTCCACTTTAAAATGGCTTCTAACAGTCCCATATTCAGTCAAAACTAACTTCACACTAACCCACCTATGAAAGCAAAGGAGGTGGTGAAGTTTTGCATCGTCCTGAATACCTAAAGCCAATCTATTTGCAGAATGTGGGGTAGAATTTCCATGAACTGCAAAGCTGAAGAAACTAGATTTTTAAAAATATGCCAAGCTGTGCTCTGCTCACAAGAGAAAACAGATTTGTGACCGTAAAGGTGACCTGGGGTTTCTTCATGCTCCCCTTTGTCCCCCACTGCAGAGACTCGAGGTCTGCACTCGAGAAAAGCTCCCAGGCGGCTGGAGACGCTGGCTCCGTCCGGAGCCTTCACTCCTCCCTTGAGCATCTCCCTTCCCGTGTCTCAGCTGAGACTACCTAAGAGGACATTTCGAAGTATGAGTCATACCAGTAACACCAGCAGATGTTCAAATATATTTAAAAGTCCAATCATTTAAAAAAGTATACTGCGGGCATAGTAGTTGACAGATTATTTTAAAAGGAATCTATATCCAGGGTAATACATTTGGATATCGGTGCCTGTCCTCCGGCCAGCCATGAGTCTCCATTGGTGGGGAAATGAAGTTCTGGTCTTATGGGATTTCTTTCTTTTGTTTCTGATGTGGGTGGTTACAGATAGATATAAGAGATAATAAGTTCATGACTTTTAGGACTTTCTTAGTTTGTACCGTGACCCATTATACATAATAGACATTTCACTGTTTTGTACTTTTGTGCCTTGTCTGTGAGCCATGTTTTCTCACACTGATACATCACCCAGCAGAGAGAATATTCCAAACTAGTTCTGAAGGAGTAGTTTTGAGGAGGAAAAAAAAATCAAGATAGATCTTTTATCATACCACAAAGAAAAACCGGCTCCCAGTGGATCGATGTGTTAAATATGCCTCCCCACCCCACATAGATATACTTCTCCCCAAAGGAAACCTGGATGCATGTCTGCATAATGTCAGGACACAGACTTTCAGACCAAAGGGCATGGGTAGATGGGCCCCTGTCAACGTGGTACAGGATCTCGGAGCTCGAGGCACTAAGCTCCACACGAAACAGACATGCTCACCCTCCTCTGCGGTGAGCGGGGGCAGGGGACCGAGAGTGACAGGTGCGGAAGACCCCTGCCCTGTACCGTGGAGCCCATGCCCTGCATCTCCACGAAGAATTCTCAGATCCCTGGGAACCCCTGGGAATCCCTGGATCCGAACAAAGGCACCAAGTCACTTCTTTACTGATTCTTGTTTCCCTGGAGTTTCAATAATGCGACAGTCGAATGAATCGTGCCTGAGCAGAAGGAGACAAAGAAGGGGCAGAGAGCCTTTGGGGAGTGGGTGAAGCCACCAGCCTGGGGGGCAGCCGTGCCCCAGGCGTGTCCCGAGTGTCACGTACACGGTTCTTTCCCAGGGGCTGGGGTCTACACTGACCTTCTAGGTGGCAGAGAACATCAGGTGCGGAGATGAAGAGAAGTGCTTGAACTGAGTCTTCAGGACCCACTCCCACACCATACTCCAGACTGGGGCCATCTGGAGAGCTGGGTCCCAAGGCCGAGGCCGAGGCCTGGGAGCGCAGCAGGCCTGCGGGCTGCAGACAGAGCTGGGCTGCTGGCTTGGGCACCAGGGCACAGATGGGACCCCCGGGAAAGCAGAGCCATGTGGGGGAAAGCAGACACCTGGGCCTGGGGCGAGCTTGGTGGTAACCCCCGTCCATGCACATCTAGTCCCTCAAGGGGATCTCCAGTGAAACTAAGTTGTTTGAAGGAAAAAAAATAACTTTTTTTAAATGAAATATTTTCTGTACACACATTTTCAGATTGAGAATTACACTTACTATTTAAGTAAATGTGTGTGTGCAATTGTGCTAATTGCCAGGAAGTCCAGGAACAATAATAGAAAAATTGGGTTGAGCAAAGAAGTCCTAAAGGAAAGCTAAGCTAGTTGCTCATGGGTGGAAAAGAATCTGCCAGAGGCGTCTCCGAAAGCACACTAGTCCAGAAGGAATGCCAAGGTGTTCACTGGGTTTGAAGAATTTCAAGAATTATGACTCCAAGATGACTGAATTCTTCCCTCCTGGTTATTGGGTCTCACAAACAGGCAGAGCCAAAGATGAGTGGGGTAGGGGTCCAGAAGTGAACCCCAGGGCAGGGCAGTTGGGGAGACTGCCATACAGGAGGACTATAGGACCCTGAACCCGATATCTTCTACTGGGGGGCTCAGTCATATCAGGACTCGCCATCCAAGATCATTTCTGCCAGCTGCACCACCGTGAACCCCTTGGGTTTTACATCGTATGACATTGTAAGATTTGATCTCCTATAGACATGACCTTGGTTCTTGTACATACAGAGGGAAGAGCAGGTGCAAAGTCCCAGGGGCACGTGGTGCTTGGCCTTCCTGATCAGCACAACAGATCCCAGTGAGTCTGGAGCACACAGTCCCTGGTCGAAGTAGGCAAGCATCAGATAATTCGGGCTTTTGTAGATCATGGAAAGAATTTTAGAATTTATTTATTTATTTGAATTTATTTGGAAACAATTTTATTGTGTGATTGTGTCATTAAAAGGTTAAGTGAATAAGCTAATGTGTGTTTCTGAACGAGTGTGTTGGATGCAATGTGTAGAACAGATTAGTGGAAGGTGTGATAAAATGTGGAGGGAGCAGTAAAGAGGACGTTGCAGGTGTCTTTGTAAAAAGTGAGGGATGGCTTTGGTGGGTAGCAGAAGAAAGGCAGAAATACCATGTTTTAAAATGTACTCTGTAAATAAAAAAATGATAGAATGCTGAGGAATTATTCTAGGGACAATTTCACATCCGTGGTGGCTCAGACTAGGGTTTAGACGGACAGGATCGCGTGCACAGGATGCGAAACCACGGCAGTGATACAGGCTCTAAGGTCAGAAGGAAAATGGTCCCACACAGCTGGGATTCCCCGAGGTGACTTCCTCGGTGGGTGAACTAGAAAAAGTATTTTTTTAAAGGTGATATGCCTGGAGAATTAGTAACCATTACTAGAAATATAAGTCTTCTCTGGAGGAATGCCATTTTAACCCAGGCATGAAAGTGTTCCCACAAATAAAGTTTTTAGGAATCCGAGCTCACAATAAAAAAAAATCACAGAACATACAAGGAAACTTGTGAGAAAAAGCAGAAACAACGGTCAACACAATCATACTCGCAAGGACTGCAGATACCAGAATTATCGACTATGATACAAAATGAACATGTTTAATCAATGCAAGTGTGATCTGGGGGTTCAGAGACATAGAGAAAAAGACTATGTAAGTCTAATGTCAGGAAGAGTGAATAGAGAAAATTGGATGAAGGTCGTATTCTAAAGGTGATGAATAAGAATGTTCCAGAATTGATAAAGTACACAGATCCTAAAACTCAGAAAGCACAAGTACCAAGAAAGATGCATTTAAATAAATTCACACTGGGTTTTCATTACATCATCGTGGTTTTGTTGGAGATTGTGTTGTACCCCCCTCCCCGAGACCCCATTCAGGTCAGAAGGACCTATTCTCCCAGCCCATGAGTGTGCTGCTGTTTGACCACCCAGAGTTGTCAGCCTTTCCAGGAATTTCTCTGCTAAAAGGAACCATCTCACCGTGATTGTGCCTCCTTTCCAGGGACAGTCTGTACCCAAAGACTGGCTGATGTGGAGATATAAAGACCAACTCTTCAGGACAACTGTAATACTGTCCCAGGCTCAGAGCCTCCCGTGGGATCGGCCAGGATTTTATTATACCTACATCACAGCCCAACTCACTGCTCTCTCAAATCCTGCTTCTCTCCCTTCTCTGATAAATGTTCATCCTCAGAGCACTCCCTAATAAACATCCTGGGTGCTTATCTCCATGCCAGCTTGTTCTATCCTGTGGACCATAATCCGCAACAAAAATCTTGCAAATCACCAACGGGGAAAGAAAAATCCCCTTCAAGCTGTGTATTGTTTTAAACAAATTGTGCTGTCACAACTGGACATCTATATACGAAAAGTGTATGGACCCCTACCTCACATCATGCACAAGACTTGACCTTCACACACACCCCCAAATTAGACAGTGTTTTTACCAATAGATCCTTATTAAAATTATTTCTGAAAGTACATACTCCAAAAAGAAGGAAAGCAAATTTGAAAAAACACCCTTGGTGCAAAAGGGAAAGGGAGCAAATAAAATAGTAAACATTTATCCATGTCTAAATTGTGGCGTTAGCATAAAACTGAAGAACTAGAAACAAAAGCATGGGTCAGCACATGGGGGGGGGTAACCTGCTTAACACACTTCACATGTCCTTCTCGGGTGCTATATTTTGTAATAGTTTTCTAATATGGGTGGCAGATTGAGAGCCAGAAATGGGGAGGAAAGTGTGAAGTTATCAATAGTCTCATCTTTAAAAAATGGAGTCAGTTGATACTGTCAAGTGTTTATGAAAAAATCTAGGCCATCAATAAATGATGTGATGTGAAGTTTTATGCCTGATGGAAGAGGTGCCTGGGGCAGGAGGTGAGGAGGATTAAGGAATGGTTTATTTTGCGGAGAGAAGACAAAGCTCTGGACAGTTTTGCAATATCTTATTTCCTGTGTACAGCGTGGGTTGCATGCCCAGGTCTGGCATGCATCCAGAAGCCCATGCGTCTGCCTAAGCTTCTCCCTCGAAGCTAGCCTGCTCTCCAGCTTCCTAAGTGGCCCTGTGGACCCCAGGGAGGTCACCACCTCTACCGCGGGCAGCTCGTCCTCAGGGAGAACAGAGCAGGTGAACAGGTAACAGTGTTTGTTGCCCATTCGTGGCAGGCGAAGGACCTGAGCCAAACTTGCTCTCTTTGCTGAGTGCTGGATAAACCTTGATGAAGACGAGGAAGTCTTCTCAGGGCGTGCTTTGATTCTAGTTTGAAAAGATGACTGTTGGAAATGCCTTTGAACATAAACACATACAGGTCTGTCAAGCTCCAACAAGCAGGTGATTTCCCAAACATGTGCTCTGAGATGAGACCTGTTTCCTTGGGACCTACTCTTTGTTGTTTTCAAGAAAAATAGAAAAAATACCCCTAAAACAATGGGCGTTTGGCAGACAAACATAGATTAAGTAAGTTGCAAATATGAAATGTTCTATGCCTGCAATGCAACCTGACCCGAGTGCCCCTGTGGATCGTCTGCCTTCAACAATGAGCTTCTTTTTCTGGTTAAACCTCTGTTTGAGGACAGCCTTATGCTGAGTGAATGTTTCTTTGAGTCTGTGTCTTTGGGAAAGAACCTTGATTTGTGAGACCAAGTCTAATAGTCCAACTTCAGATTAAAAATGTTCTCCTGGAAGAGTGGACCAGCAGGTGCCTCCTTCCTAATATACAGTTTATATAATGCCATAATTTGCAAGCACACATTTTTTTTCTCATGTCTGTAACTGGTTTACAGATGCAAATTATCGTGTGCCCAGCTGAGAAGTCAGTAGCCCTGTTTCGTTATGTCCATTATTTAAAAACAGATGTATCTAGAAACTATTAGAGGTTCTTTAAAAGCCAAGTAATTTTTAAGTGCCTGATGACAGACACAGCCACAGCTACAAACCTGGTCAGGCTGTAGCAAAATGGCACAACATAGAAGCCAACGGGTTCTGTTTTTCCCTGAAATCCATGAAAACCCATCACTCGCATTGTTCTATAGTTTCAGCTGCCTGATATAATAAAGATGCAAGTGTCAGAAACGATAACAGCTCGTCTGCAGAAACCAATGTCAAAGTAATGAAGACAGGGCTACGTGAGGCTTCCCATGTGTGTCTGGTCGGAAGCCCGCCATGTTTGCCTGCCTTGACCACCAGACCACTCTGTAGGACCACACCTGGGCTAGCGTGTGCGACAGGTCCTGAGGCATTTTTGATTTCCACAACTGGATAAAGACTTGAGAGGACAGCTGAGGAATTCATATGCATGTATTCAAAATCGCACATTAATCAGCAATGACCGAAGGAGGGTAAAAGACTTCACTGAACACCGATCACTTGTAAGGGAACTGTGTGAGCCCTGTGTTTGCAGTGAACTGAGTATTTAATCGGTGTTCTGCAACGCAGTCATTATGGCTTAAAAAGAACTTGGCCAGTGAGAACCTGGGGCTAAAATTAAGTAGTTAGGAAATTTAGCTTTGGATGATGTGTTAAACGGCTGTATTATAACTTCTCAGTGGAGTGGGGTGTTAAAGCCGGTGGTTGGTGGTATGTGGGAGTAATTCCAGCAGTCAGAAAGTGGGGTCTAGAACTGGCCCACTTCCTTACACACACGATCACGTCATTGGGCAGTGACTTTCGGGACTTGCAGATGTGGTTTCAGAAACGCTCCAAGTGCCAGCAGACATCAAAGGCATATGGCGCCCTGAGTGGGAAGGCCTATCGTTCAGTGTTCCAGTGCGAAGCACATGGGTTTAAGTGCGCCGTGTCCCTAACCCGTGGTGGGACCACCAGTCCGTGTCTTGCTCAGTCACACAACGAGGGTGGAACCATCTACTATTTGCTGGATCTTAAAATCTTGACACCCGAAGAGAAAGAACTAAACAATTGGAACACACAACCCTCATTTTACTGGTGAGAAACGGAGATACTTGAAGGTGATGTGCCCAAGTGCGCCTGCCAGCCGGTGGGGAGCCCACCGGCCCGGACTCGGTCCAAGGCCCCTGCAACACCAGTGCCTCCCACCCTCGCCAGAGCAAAAAATACATGCACCGTAACGCTCGCTTACTTTTGAAATCAATCACAGGCAGAGCATAAGTGACGTGATGGAGAAAAGGTGAGCGCAGGAGAGGCTGGCCCATAGTGAAGGCTACATCTCGACCGGAACGGAGATCTAACGTCGCCTGCGAGGAAGAATCAAAGGTCTCAGCCACAGCATTCCAAGGAATCCGTGCCTTTGTTTTGCAAAATCAATATTTGGAAGTTTGTTAAAAAGAAGAAAAAAAATGAACAAACCCAAAATGATACGTGCAAAAAGTGTACCATGGAAATGGTATAGCTCAGTTTAGAAGCAAGTGCTAAGAATAGTAAACGAAATTTACATCGAAGTGACTGCCGTTCACTGTGAAGCCGCTCATAACAGACCAGAGACTGTGGCTGCAAATCACGGGTGAATCAAACCTGGAGGACTTTTGTGATGAGTGATTTCATTACAGCTTCTGGAGAACTTACGTGAATAAAAATACATGGAGAAGGTAATGCAGGAAATGAAGGCGACTATTTCATCATATTAAAATATGGAATTTTGTGTCTAAGCATTCATCACCATTTGATCAAATGCTTACGCTATTCAAGAATTAAAAACAGGAAAGAGATAAATAAAATAGTATTTTTAAGGTGATCAATTCTTGAGGAAGACAGGAGAACTATGATAAATATGTGGTTTCAACAGCAATTAATACTTTGAGAAAGTAGTGCCACGGAGTTTTTTACTTAGAATTCAGTTTTCGATGAGAAAACACTGTTTTGCAAGAAGACACGTCTTCACCCTGGAGCCCATTCCACCTGTTAGGATTGTTCATCGTTAACTCCGAGCCCTAGGACCGGTTTCTTTCTAAGGGCTTGCCTGGAAAGTTACGAAGCTAAGGAGAACTATGGGAAATTCACAATATGCCACAGTTTTTTTCAATCTACACAAGTGACAATTTTATGTGGTTCAACTTAATAAAACCACACATTACTGAAATAAAGATATCAAAAAATACTTAAGGGCTTGTAATGAAAAATAACCATTTCTGCATCGTTCCCGTGTACCCCGATGCCCTACAGGGAACTGCTTACAAGGAGTTCTGGTAGATACCTTCCAGTCACTAAACAAGACGCTTGTCCCGCACCTCTGGGTATGTTTAATGTAGACACGGGCTCCTGAACTTTTACTGTGGCAAGTGAAGATTGAGCTTTATCATCATATGTGTCTTAGGCTATAGTCCACAGTGCATATGCATCATGTGATGTATGCGTGATGTAATAGGTCACATATCTGGGTCCGTTCCGCAGACGGCCTTCGCTCCCAGAGATGTCTGGTGTTCCCACAGGTATGGGATTTCGTGTGTGAGAACAGGAAGATGATTAACCGCTGTGGGCCGAAGCATCCCGGTGGGCAGCCGGCAGTGGGGAAGAGGGTCCCAATAACCGAAGTGCAAGATGCAGATGAGCTTCTCTTACTGACGCACGGAGGGTGGCGTCAGGGCTCCGTGGGCCGAGCCACACCTGTCTGGGATGTATTTAGAAATTAGTCATCTGCAGATAAATTATCAATCACACTGGAGATCTGACACTTCACATATTCATGCAGAGAGGATTGGATGGGTGCAAAGCAGGAGACAAACGAAATGGATTATGAAGCATGAGCCTGGTAACCCAGACCTTTCACTATGGACATGACAGATAGGCCATTATCAGGAAACTCAATCTCACCCCCAGACCCTCGCTTTTAGGCCACAAATTCAGAAAGCAAGTATTATCTTATTATGCCAAAAGTGTCTTTCTCTTGTTTACTAATGGATAATATCTGGCCAGCTGATTAGAATTTTTAATATATGCCATCTAGTTCCAGTAACGTAACTGACATTTAGATACATGGCCACACACACGTGCGTGTGCATAGCTATGACTATCTACTCATATCCGTGAATATATCATCACTTATTCATACACATTCAATATACTGAATGCTTATATTCATACATCTATATGAATTCTTCCTCAGGAGACAAGACAAAGTAAACTGTTGCCAATTGTGTTAATTATTTAGTTGCAAACTTTAATATGAAATGAGATCATTGAATACAGTTTAGTAAAGGAGGTTCTTTAATATAAAGGCAGTATGTAGAGAAATACTAAATAAAATTCCCCAAGTTATTTTATTTGCACTTTAGGAAGCATTCACATTTCATATTCCATAATTGTCTCTCACTCATGAAAATGATCCGTCAAATAGTATTTAGTACCAACCTGTACAGAGCGTCACTGCAGGTGGGAGGCCCAGCGAGGACCAGGTCACACTGTCCTGGCACTGATGGGGCTTTTATTCTGGAGAGCACATATATATTATCTACTTACTTGTTTTACAGTTTGATTTTCTCCACTATTTATTTCACTCAGATTTCTCTTTTTCCTTCGCCACCTGCCCTTAGTTCTAAGGCAGCCTCTGGCATGCAGGTGCTTGGAATCGGTAGGTGTGGACCAGGAGATAAACACGGCCGTGATTCAGCACGCAGCCAGCGGGGGCCCGGGAAGATGGGAAGAGGGGACGGGCACCAGCTCCTGCCTGCACAGGGTCGGGGGCACAGCTCTGTAACAGAGGCCGTGACCGTGTGTTCCTGAGCATCCTGTGGGAAGAGGGTTTGAATTCAGAAACTGCTGCTTGAGTCCCAAATCTCCCACTCCAGGGCTTCTCGTTATCTAGCATCTTGATGCCTTGACCTTTCTCCTTTGTGCAAGTTCTTTGTGCAGACGTAAAAACAAAACACGAACAAACAATTGTCAAAGTACCACCTGTGTAGTGACTTCTAGAAGATACATGTGCAAGAACGTAGAGCTGCTCCCTTTTCAAATTGCATTAACAGAGCTTTTAACTTAAACTTTCTCTCAGCAGGTGACCTCAACTAGTTGTTATTTATCTACTCATTTTTGCTACATGTATGCTAATAATAACCACACCTGCTCTCTTTCCACTCCTACATTACCCGTGGAAAGCCATATTCTCCTGGCTCAGGGAGCGCCTGGATTTGAGAACCAGTGACCGATGTCCCACCCATCAGACAAGAACTTCAGTGGAGCGCACAGTAGGCCCTCTTGCAGCAGAAGTGGATTCTGGAGATAATATAATAAACAAGAGGGAACCGATGTAAAACCCCAAGCTTGACTATAAATGCTAATTTAATTGGGGAATTACACAACAACATTCAACACGTTAAGCGTCTGGGATCCTGGGAGCTGGCGGAAACCACACTGGTACCTTGAGATGGGCCATGGTGGGAGTGTTCACACTGTTCCCCCGAGAGCCGCTTGTGAAGCATTTAGCAGCACAGCCCTGCAGACTGGGGACAAAGGCTGAGGGCCCCGTGCCCTGCAGGGGGGACCAGGCGCTGTTTCTCGGCCGCTGGGAGAGCAGCTCTGGCGAGTGCTGGGCAAGGGCTCCTGGGTCTGCTCCTTGTGTAGGGGAGGGGGGCGCGGGGCCCCGCGGCCTGTTCCCGCCTCACCGATGTGGTAGAACAGCGCCCATCATGTGGCTTCGCGTCCTCAGGCGTCCTGCCAGTGACTGGTGTTTGCTTTACAAGCACCCAGACTTCACAGTGGGCTTCCTCCCTAACCCCGAGAACCGGGGTGCAGGGCCAGCACGCGGTCCCCCTCCCTCCCAGACAGGAAACAGGCCCACACACAGGTCGTGGGCACAGAGTGGTAACCCAGTAAAGAAGGACTAGAGGAGAAGACATGTTTGGAGGGGCTGGCAGAGAGGGGGGCATGGGGAAGTAGAGTCATAAAGGACAGTTTGTCTTTCACATAGTTGTCACAGACTGAAAAGTTTTGTCCTTCCTTATTTCCTCCTTTCTTTTCCGCTCCCTTGGCTTCTATGAAATGTCTTTGGAGGAGAGTGTTGAATTGCAGAAGTTTTGTTTCTTGACCATTCATTCTTTCTTCCTGGGAAGTAGACCTGATGGCTGGTGCCCCAGCAGCCATCTTTGGATACTGAGGTAACCACCAAGTCTGTAATAATACGCTTAGGGTCGAGAGCAGAAAAGCATGACCCTGGGTTAATGAATGCTGTTTCAAGCTGCAGTGCATGTCTTAGGTTCCCCTCTCTGGGCTTTTTACTTGGTCAACTGCACTGTTGATCAGATCTCCGTATTGGCAGCCAAACACAATTTCTAAATGCTATCAATTTCACTGACAAATAGTTTCCCTCGTGTCCAGAGATGAGTTCTGTATGTTTGCCCTGGGTTTTGATACCTGTAACTTTTATATTTAAATGACATCATGACTCAATATAATATTCTTAAGGTCAAGTTGTCATTTCTTCAAAACTGTGTGGACTTTGCATCATTTTCTTTTGGTGACAGAGTATTCTGAGGTCAACCTACTATTTTCCCTTTGTTTAATCTAATTTTCTTTCTGTCTGGATGCTGAAAATTATATTCTCATTCTTAAAGTTGGGTGAAATAACAAGAGATGCTTGCATGGTGTGCATTTCGTGAATGATGCTTATTTCTTGGGAAATGGTCTATTTTCTGATCAGCAGAACTTGTTCTTTGTTAACTTCAGAGAAACTCTCATCTCTGTGAATATACTTTCAAATCACATTTTGGTGTCTCTATTTCAGAAACAACAATTATCCTTTCGTAAGACAATCTTTGTTTCTTCATCTATCTCTTTACTTGATTTAATGCTCCCTGCTTTCATATTCATCCACTGGAACTGTCTAACTTCAGTTATGTTTACTCTCTTCCTGTTGTGAATGTTTTTATAAGTTCTGTAATTATACTGCCTTGGTATTCACTTGGTTTTTAGACCTAAAATTTTCCTTTTTATCTTTTTATCTTATTTTATCATCTTGCATTTTAGTCCTTATTCTATTGATTCTCAGATGCACATTCTAATAAAGTTTTCTATGAACTGATCTTGAGACATTTGATTCTGTTCGATTTCTTGTATTTTCTTCTACAGTAAACATTTTGCCTCTGTTGTTTTCCAGACTTTTTTTAATGACACCCATTTTTATGTTGCTGTCATAATATTCCTTTTCATCTTGCTCAAGCATAGAATATTCTGTTCAGGCATTCTGTTGCTTCAATGCAGTATGGATGCCACTTTGACAATTAACTTTCCCCATTTTTTCTGAGTGCAGGTTTGAGTTTGTGTTTGTTTTCTCCTCCGAGCTACAGTTTGAGAATCAGAATTTCACTTCCATCCATAACCCATGAGCTTCATGAACTCGGATGTCCAAATCTCTCCCCAGATTTTGGACATTCTCAGCCATTATTCCCTTACATGTATTTTCTGCCCCCTCCTTCCTCTCTTCTCCTTTGGGGTTCCAATAATTTCCATTCCATTTCTCTTGACGACAGCCCACGGCTCACATGCGCTCTCCTCACTCTTCTGCTCTTCTGTCTTTGTTCTCCTCCCACAGGACCATCCAGAGGCCCATCTTCTACTTTCTTGATTCTTTCCTCTGCTTGATTCCTTCCACTGTTGGAGTTCTCTGTTCCTGTTTTCATTCATTCACACCACTGTTCGTTTTTATTTCTGTCTCTTTGTTAAACTTCTCATTTTGTTTGCATATTGTTTTCCCGACTCTGTTGAATTGTCTTTCTGAGTTTTCCTGTCTCTCCCTGAGCCTCCTTAAACCGCTATTTGGAATGCTTTACTGGGTAAGTCGCAGAGCTCTGTGTCTTTGGGACCAGTTGCTTGAGGGTTGTCATGACCCTTTGGTGGTGTCATGTTTCTTTGATTTTTCCTGTTTTTTTCGAAATTCTTGCATTGCTGACTTCACGGTTGCCACAGCAGTCACATCTTCCCGATCTTGCTAACAGACTTTGGGAGAGAACTCCTCCCCTATTTCACCCTTCTAGGGATTCTGAGTCTTTCTTGAACCTTCTGTGGATTCACCTCCTCCACGTTGCTTGTTTCCTCTCGTGGCAGAATTCTTGCTTGAGCACCTTCCCTTCATCCTGCATGAATCCAGGCTTTTGCTTTCCCAAGGGTGGAGCTGATACTCAGGCATGTGCTCTCTCCCTGGTCCACAGATCCTGACTGGCTTTCGACAGGTCTCAGTGGGAGGCTGCCAAAGCTCGTCCTCCCTGCCATGGGGAGCATGCACAAGGAGCAGGCCACAGGGTGTGCACGTGTGTGTGTGCATGTGTGCGTGCATGTGTGTGCATGTGTGTGTGTGGAATGCATGGGCCCGTTGGGGGATCTGCAGGTGAAGCGCCCCCAGCGGCTCAAGGCTGGGCTTCTTGATGGAGTCCGTGACACAGTCAGTGGGACCCTCACCACTGTAATCCCTCCCAGCCTGTTCCCACCCCCAGTCATGTAGCTCACGACTCAGGACTCTGAATGGTGGCATCTTGTCTAGCCGGGGATGCCAGGGGCTCATGTACAGGCTCTCACATTCCTTGTAGGAGAAGTCACGGGCTGAGGTCTCTCTCGGCTCTGATCTGTGCCCTCCATGGGGAGGCTGACACAGGTCTGACCCTCTCCAACGCGCCCAGACTTGTCTTGCTTGCTCCCACGGGATGGCGGAACTTCGCTGCTGGTCACCTGGGCTTCCATAATGCTTCCTCATCCATGGGTGATCCTTCGCGTCAGTGTTTTCCGGGGCTCCCGGGCCACATCCAAGAGAAACTAGAGCTGGTTCACAGCCACTGTGGGGTCCACAGTATGACTGTGGTCTGCACGGTGACAACCTGAAGTGCAGCTGGGTGAGCCGCCCCCACTCCCTTGCTGTGCGGGGCTGGATCCCAGCTCCGGAGAAGGCACTTCTGTCCAAGGATGGATGTGAAATTGTTGTTGGTAAGGGGGTTACGATGAAGGACCTCATTCAGACGTGCTACTGACGATCTCTTTTCAAGGAGATACCCCCTTCATTTGCTTCTTTTCAGAGTCAGGAGTATAAGCAAGAATTTTTAAGAATTCTCAAATCAATATCAGAAGACTTCTAGAGGGTGGGGATGGCAAGGTCATAAAAGGCAGTGTTGCAATTCTGGATCGCTGGGCTCGATCCCTGGGGCCTGGAGCTGGTCGGACTCCCGTGGTCCTGACGCCTCCACACTGTGAGAAATCCCAGATTAGCCCGTGCAGAAAGACCACGTTGAGAGGCCCAGGGCTCTGTGAAGAGACAGCAGGATCTGCCGGCCCACCTTTGCCCCCAATTCTTTTCTGCCCAGCTCTGGCTGCCATCTGCTCACAAGACCTTCAGCGAGTCTACTGGGTGTTTACCCCAAAGATACAGACGTAGTGAAGAGAAGGGCCATATGCACCCCAATGTTCATAGCAGCAATGTCCACAATAGCTAAATCGTGGAAGGAGCCGAGATGCCCTGCAACAGATGACTGGATTAAGAAGTTGTGGTCCATATATACGATGGAATATTACTCAGCAATCAGAAAGAATGAGTTCTCAACATTTGCTACAACATGGACGGCACTGGAGGAGATAATGCTTAGTGAAATAAGTCAAGCAGAGAAAGACAATTATCATATGATTTCTCTCATCTATGGAACATAAGAACTAGAATGATCAGTAGGGGAAGAAAGAGATAAAGAAAGGGGGGGTAATCAGAAGGGGGAATGAAACATGAGAGACTATGGACTATGAGAAACAAACTGAGGACTTCAGAGGGGAGGGGGGTGGGGGAATGGGATAGACCGGTGATGGGTAGTAAGGAGGGCACGTATTGCATGGTGCCCTGGGTGTTATACGCAACTAATGAATCATCGAGCCTTACATCGGAAACCGGGGATGTACTGTATGGTGACTAACATAATATAATAAAAAATCATTATTAAAAGAGTAAAAAAAAAAAAATAAAGTCACACAAGAATGCTTTGAAGAAAAAAAAAAAAAAAAGACCTTCAGCGAGAACTTCCCAGCTCAGTCATTCCTAAATCTGGGGTTTTTAGAGACCATGAGGAATAATAGATAGTTAACGTCATTTAAGCCACGCTGTGTATTTTTGTTGTTTATTCATTTATTGGGGGGACAGCAACAGACAGCTGAACATGTGATTAATTAACCAACACAGCCAATGTCTGGTGACAGCGTCTCAGGACCCTGCTCACCACACCGTCGGGCTGCCCTTGTCCGTCACGCGGGACGATTCGGGTGGAGACGTCCGAGCTGCTCCCAGATCAGCCTGTCGCGCAGGTGCGTCTGGGGCTGGACTCTGGAGAGGCGTGTCATTCATTGCAGTACACGCAGAAAGAGTGCCGTCGCTGAGTTCTCGCAACTCTCGAGAGCAGAGTGCAAACGAGCAAAGCCTCCCTGCCACCAGCAGCCAGGCCCGGGGCCCAGCGCCTGGGAGACTTCAAATGGGTCATTCCTTCCAGTTCACTCTGATTTGTCACATTAGGGCAATATTTGATCATTCAATTAATGAATGTCCATGTGTGCCATGCCAAGAAAAAGTGAGTCTGTAAGCCACAGACAGATAGATGACAGATGATACATAGATAGATGATAGATGATAGATAGATAGATAGATAGATAGATAGATGATAGATAGATAGATGATAGATAGATAGATAATAGACAGATGGTAGACAGATGATGATACATAGACAGGTAATCTCAGTAGCAAGACCCCATGGCCATTCTTCTGCATTTTGTTCCATGAATGTAACAACTCATACCCCTACTTACTAGATGTTTTGTACATGATTTGACCACAGAGGAAAGAGAGTTGCACATGAGGACTGATCAGTTGGGGTTCATCACCCCTACTGACATTAAAAAGAATGGAATCCAAGAATCTTCAAATTTTATAAAAACAGACACTTGTCAGAAGAAAAAGAAAAACCCAAGCCCTTGATGTTTGGACTTGGTCAACGTAGCTGTCAGGGGTGTGCCTGTGTAGCACAGAGTTTATTTTGTTTTTATTCAGCCTTTTAGTCTCAAGCAATTACAACCCTCATCAGGAAGGAACTGTTTAGAATTTTCTCAACACTGTTATTGTTATCAACTGAAAAAAATACTGTAGAACAAGTTACTATTTGATAAAATTAGGGAAAATTCCTGTCCGGGTCTTGACCATTACCTTTAGGGATGCCTATGAGGAAGGGAGAGAATGATTAACTAGCTCACGATTTACTGAAGCCAAGAGGTCCAGCAAGTTTATTTTAGGAAGAATAGGTTTCCTTTGAAAATGAAAGCTTCATGGTGTAGAGCCTGGCCCCGGCTACATGAGCAAGCCCATCTAGGGCACGGGGCCTCTGTGGCGGGAGGCGAGAAAGCACACGAGGGATTTCAGAAGCTACACTTTGGTCATTCAAAAGAAGGATAGAAGTTCGATCCATCTGAAAGCAGAGTTCTTAAAAACTGATTTGTTTTAGACACTGTTATGCTTGTGCATATGGGGGGGAGCATTTCAGTGTTAGTTACAACTATTAATAAACTATTTGGCTATTAAATGTTCACACCCCACCGTTGTCCAAGCGTGCATCTAAGGACCGTCTATTAAAACTGCCACAAAGTCCTCGCACGCAGCTAGAGAGGAAAGCAGGCTTTAAAATCAAGCCTGATCGCTGCACTTACAAAGTGGTAGGAAAGCCAGGACGCCGTTCTGGATCTGTTGCCCTCTGCGCCCCAGGAGCCCGGGCGCCCTGCAGGGCGCATTGACCGGCTGCGCTGCCTGGGCTCAGAGGTCCTCCGCAGCGCTCAGGATACTTTTCGCCACATTAACTATTGAAATGACGGGCTACGACAGCTCTTTGCAAAACCCAAGAGAGCTCCACGTAGCCCAGTCCAGCGCTTTGGAGAGCAGGTTTCTTCGCCCGGGAGCAGAGGGGTATTCTGGGAAAGAAGGAAGCCAAGGCTGAGAAAACCAGTAATCGTCCGAGAAGCAGAGCCGCCCCTGCCCACCGGCTCCGGGCCCTGCTCCTCCCCGGGAGCTCGCATAAGCCTTCGCACATGCCTTTGTTTTGATAGGCATGACATTACATCAAGGTCATTTTTAATAACTGTCAATAGCTTGGGAGCAGGAGAGAGCTCTATTGACGCCCACGCTGCAGAGCTCGGGGAGCTGAGAGGAGCCACCGCCCCACCCGGGACGCTGACCCGCTGGGAGACAGATTATTATTGATATTAGTAAATTAGTATTGATAGAGGCTGGATGAGTGAGTGCATCTACAATGTACTAACGTCCACCTCGCAGAAAGAGCCGAGCCTCAGAGGTCTCTGCTGACATGTGTTCCTCGTCTCTTCCTTTACTCGTTCTTCTCTTTTTCTTAAGAGAAAGCATGAGAGAAAAAGCTTCATTTTAAAGAGATACCGCTGCTTACTCCCACTCAGACCGCCCTACAGCAATGCTACGTGGCCCACACTTCGAATGTTAGTGTTTGCCCTCTGTGAGGAGAAGAAATATTCCTTCCTTTCCACTTACGTTGCATCCATCTGTGAAATTTTATATATTTACCAAGTGGATGTGGGGATGGAAATGCATTTATGGAGACGAAGTCTCTTCCTACAAGAAAGGGGACTAGCTGAGTGGTTTTGTGCAGACTCAGGGTCAGCCTCGAGAAGGGTTGCCACAGAGTCCCTGGAGCAGACAGACAGGACCTGCTGCTGTTCAGATTTTCAGGGTGAACGGGACCCAGACTTCAGTAGAACATGCCAGAAACAGGTAAGACAGTGCGGCAGAGGAATGCCAGCAGGCTGATGTGGGGGATCTCACCGTAGCAACAGCTCCAAAGAAACCCTAAACCAGCAAGAAAAGTAACCGTGTTGGCTTCGTTGATAGAGAAGTGTGAACATCTGGAAAAGGAAACAGTCATGTGGAAAATCAAATAGATGTTCAGGAAAAATAGAGCAATATCAGAAATGACATGAATGTCACTGAGGATTCGATACACAGGAGATGGCCCCAGTCTGCAAATCCATGGATACAGGAAGCCAGTTAGGAGGGGCATGGAAGGGGCTATGGGGCACAGGTTTATTCTGGGAGGCAATGAAACCTTTTGGAATTAGGTTGGGGTGGTGGTCCCACAACTCCGAATACACAAAAAAGCTGAATTGCACACTTTAAATGGGTGAATTCTATGGCATGTGAATGGTGTCTGGATAAAAACAGAAACCTGGAGAAGTCCTTGCAGTAACAAAAGCAGAAATGACGGAATGGGAATTGGAAACCAAACTCTTTATTTCAATGTTAATGCACAGATTGAGTAAATCAGGGAATTAGTGTCCCTGCCATTATGCCTTGTATTTCTAATTCTGTAAATTCAGAGCAAGATAAGATAAGTGGGGTGAATGAGTGTTGCACTGTGCGCGCAGTTACAGAGCTGGCGTGGGCAGGGGTGCTCCTGGGCCGCCAAGCCCGGGGTTCTGGGCCAGTCACCCCTGAACCAGCACCAGCACCCGCACCCATGCCTGCACCTGCACACTCACTAACACCTGCACCCACGCTAGTACCTGGACCCACACCCACACCTGCACCCACACCGGCACCTGCACCCGCATCCACACCCACACCCACACCTGCACCCACACCGGCACCTGCACCTGCACCTGCACCCGCACCTGCACCCGCATCCACACCCACACCCACACCTGCACCCACACCGGCACCTGCACCTGCACCCGCACCTGCACCCACATCCACATCCACATCCACACCCACGCCCGCACCCACACCCACACCCACACCCGCACATGCACCTGCACCCGCACCTGCACCTGCACCCGCACCCACAGAGCAGCGTGGCATCGGTGGGTGCCAAGCAGCTGCTAACTGGCCAGTGAGCCAGCGAGGGTGTTCTCAGCTGTGAAACTTCTGTTAGCCGGTGCCCTTTTGTGGGCTCCCACATTCATGGGCTATTGATGGTCCCCACTGCTTGTGGGCTTTATTTTTTCCATGGCAGCTTCTTTAGCTCTGTTGACCTTCTCACCCACCTCCTCACCGCCCCCCCATTCTGTGCCTAATCACCTCCCCACCCTCGACTGGAATGTTCACCTGTAAACTCATTGGTCCAAGCAGTTTAATGTGAGGCTATTTGGAAACATCTGTTTTTTAATATTTTCCCTCCCTGGAAAATGTACAAAACAGGTCAAAATCCCATAATGAGGGGAACGTTTCACTCAGCTGTCTCCACTTGCTCCCGGTCTCCGAAGGGGACCCTGTGATGAACCTGGCTAGAACCACACAAGGGGGGGATGAGAGCAAAGCTTAAGGAACAGCTGTCCCACCTAAAAATGAGGGGCAGGGACCCACAGGCCAAGCAAGTGGTTCAGTTGTAGAGGACAACATGCAGATACACGTATTTTAAGACAGAGCCTGACGAGCACACGAACGCGGGGATTAGCGTGCACGTGGAGACCGCGCCTCTGGTTGCGAAACACAAGCAACGTGGTTTCGCCCCGGGTTAATTTCAGGTCCTGGTTAGTTCTGTGCTACCTTTCCAAATACTAGACAGCGGTGTTATAACTCACAGTGTGCCTGTCGCTTCAGAGAGAATCGCATGGCGATCATCTGCAGAGGGAAGCTTGCAGACGAGAGACGATTATGAAATAGAATTTTACACAAGATTTGAATGAACAGACCATGTATGCAACCATGGGCAAGAGAATGTGAACTCTCAACTCAACCTGAATTTTCTAAATTCTCATACATGCATCAATCAGGAAACTCCCACAATTCATCATCATCTAAAGACCGTTACCAACAGCCACTCCTGTCGACTGGAGACCCAGCATGACCAGGGCGGGAAGATACTCGCCTGGAGGGTTTCAATTTATTTATTTATTTATTTATTTGTCATGTTATTGACTTTCTGGGAAAGTACTTTGAGAGCTAGACTTTCAAATATCTTTACTTAATGAAGACAACTCTCATGTTTCTTGAAACTTGTCATGAGCAGGACTGAATTGCAACTGGACTACGAACTGATTGAGAAAGTGTAGCTCGATAATTAGCAAATTAAATTCCCATGTGACCAGTGCCCAACACCAGATACTGGTCATTTTTTATAAGTACGTGAACGACTTTGGCACTGTCTTAATTCACCATTAAAACAAAGAGTCAAAATGAAGGTTGTAAAAATAAAGAAAAAACACTTGTGACTAAATATCTAATATCGATGCTCTGAAGTGGGTTCACTCATATAGAATATGAAAACAATTTGTTTTGCCATAGAATTTAGCATATTTCTCGTTAAAAGGAGAATATCTTGAATAATAAATTTCAAATTATTTCCTCATACATGTCCATATGCGTAATAAATGGGCATTTTAGTTCCTATCTAATTATCTAGATTGGTGCAGAATTTTTTAAAAAAAAAATGCCAGTTTTAATTGCAAAAGTGCTGCCGGCTTCAGATTTTAATTGCAATTCACAAATGGTTGGACTGGCAGTGCTCCATTACAAAGAAAAAATCATTTTAATAGCACAAGTACTGCCTCACTGCAGATTTCAATTTCATTTTACAAGATACTGGGTCATTCGGCGTCATTACAAGGAATAAAATGGCTGGTGTGAACCTCCAAGGTGCGGGCTGGGTCATAGATGCCCTTGAAGCATGTGCCTCGCCAAGGCACCCTGAATATGGCTCTCGTTTTCATCCGAGAGAGCAACATCAGAAATCCTGGAAGCTTCCTGAACGTCCTTACACACCAGCGGCACCTGGAGTAAACACTTAGCTCTTCCTTACTTTGTGTTGTTCTGTCTCTTTCAGCAAGGGTTCCATAAATCGCCCTGAGTGACTGCAGTTCTTGTCATCTTCAGAATAAAAGAAAAATGAACTGCTTTCATGGAATGTTTCTCCTCCCAGATCTTACAGCTCACTGTGCCCTGAGCCCACGCTTGAGTTTTCAGTGCGAGGCTTGGCTCTTCTCTTCTGGGACCCTTTGGACACACAGGTGCGGTGTCATAGTTTCACCTTGTTGTTGGACTGGAGAAGATTCTGAAGGAGGCATACGCAGGGCCACAGAGCACCATAGCAATCTTGGTGTCCCTGTTGGCCAGGTTGTCTACTGGTAAAGTCACAGACTCCAAATACAAAAGAGCAAGCATGAAAGAAAGTGACTGAAGATGACTTTTCCCTTTTGTCAGTCAACTAGGAGCGTAAACCTGGGTCTCCAGCAGCTGGGAGCGGGACTGCTTTTGCCGCACACTCTGTGTCTGGCCTGGAAGATGATTGGTGCTCAGAGCAGCCCCTGCCCGTGCCGCGACGGCAGCAAACCCTCAGAGGGGCTCCATCTGCGGCTGGATGTGCAGGCTCTGCTCTCCTCTGATAATCACTGATGGGAGCCCACGTGTGTTCTGCCGGCACAAGTCCTAGGATCACACGTGTTAATTGAGAAAGCAACATACTCTATGACTTGAATACATTCCAAAGGGACTTGAAATATTATTCCTTGAGCTCTGAAAACTTCCAGTTGAAAAGGAGCTAGATTAATGTCTTTAAAGATATTCTTTTTTGGAGCAGTTTAGGTTCCCAGCAAAATTGAGGGCAAGTACAGGCATTTTCCATGAGCCCCTGCCCCCACTCATGCATGGTCTCCCATCATGGACGCCCCCACCAGAGTGGGGCATTGGTTCCCCTTGATGAGTCTACAACGACACAGCGGAGTCACCCACAGTCTGTAGCTCTCTCGGGGGCTGCGCTCGGTGGTGTGACCTGAACGGGCTTGCACAGGTGAGCAAGGTCAGCGCATCACTCAGAGTGGTTTCGCCGCTCCCCCGTCCACCCCTCTCCCAACCCAGCCCCCCACAACCACTCCTCCTTTTATTGTCTCTGTAGCTTTGCTTTGCTTAACTTTTAAATCTCTAATTTTAGGACTGTATCAAAAATTTCTCAGTAAATAGATCATTTTTGTGTTTACTATTTGCCAAAAGTAAATTATAAATAAAATGACATATGTTACGCTACACAAACTCATGTATATGAACGTTATTTACATATAAGTGTATTATTATTTATTACGTATGTGTATTATGTACGTTATATTTACATGTTCTATATGTGCACATTATACACGCAAACATGCGTGTCCTACATCAGTACGTGTAATATGCAGCTACAATAATTACAGGGATGCAAAAATACATTTTGACGATGTTAGTAAACTCATTGGACACTAAAATATAATAAAACTTCTCTGATTTCTAAATGAGGCGGAAGATAAAGGTTAACTTTCTTGGTGTGCCATTACCAACTTCTCTTTCCATTTTAAATAAATGAATGTTTTCTAACTCAGGAAGCTGGTTCTCTCATCTCCAGAGCGCAGCGCATTTTGAAGATGTGTAAATATGTACGGAGACGAATGTGCGCTAACATCCGGACACAGCCCGGCCTCTCCAGTGCACGCTCGCCCTAACTGCGCTGACACGTCTCGACACCAAGGAAGCGCCATCATTACCCATTAGGTATGACAGTGATGTCACATTTGAAGTGTATTTTTCTTAAATTCATCTCAAGGCACTATTAAAACAGAGTTAACAGTTAAATGGCTGCTCTTTTGTGCATACGAAATAAGACAGAATGCATCTCTCATGTATTTCTGCAAATATTTATGGAGTATATCTATAAGGCACTGTTCTTCTCCCCAAGTTTACGGCCAGGAGGACCCACACAGAGTTCAGCTGAGAACAGGAATTTCGTGTCTGAGGCCCCCATCCGCGCTGCCTCCACCAGCAGTGGTGCCATCTCAGAAAGCAGAGTTCACGTCAGTTGCTTATCCACGGGACAAGTGTCAAGGGCTAAGTGTCTCGAGCGAGATCCAATTGTATCACATAATGTAAAATCCTAGAATTCCAGGGCAGGAGGCTGAGGGTTTTCAGGATGCGCCCCTCTAGTGGCAGGCAGCAGGTGCGTGATGGCGGCACCAGAGACGCCCGCGGCCTCGGAAAGGATTTCCAGGGCGGCTGATGCAACTCAATTAATGTCTCACCTTTCTGCCCAGCATGGACCTGACTCTGGGGACAGCAGTCCACTGCGTTCTGAAAGTCTGCCATGGACATTAAAGAAAGGAGGAGAAGCCATAAATTGTGGAAAGCCACAGCCAGTAAATCTGAGCTTGATTTACTTGAAAAACAGAAACTAGGATAAAATGCATGATAAAAGCCTCCCTCCCCATGGGGGGAAGCTTACAAGGGGGTTTGGAATCAGAAAGAAGATACGGATACAATTTCCAAAAATATCCCCAGGAAAATCACACTCTTTGTACAAGAGAAGCTGAATTTTAACACATACATGTGTCTGTGTGTTGATGTATGTGCCTTCTCATGTGCGCGAGACTGACTGCCCAAGACGGCTTACAGCAGGCAGAGTGAAATACCCTCAGGTCAGGTGCTCAGGGGGCGAAAGCGGTAATTAATGTGTTCTCCTGCTCGGACACGCATGCATGTAGGCGAGACACATGTAAGGAGCACATCGGCTTGCTGAAACAAAACTTTTCAGACAGGCCCGTTTTCCTTTCTCTGGGGCAAGCCTGTGGGACCTCAGTTTAGGGGATCCCCTGTGATTCCCTCAGGGCCCAGGGGGTCCGACTGGGGGTCCGCCTGGGGGCCACTGTACCTGCAGGGGCAGCTCTGCTCTGGAGAGAGAGAGGCACACGCATGTGCGTGGGGTGGGGGTGCTCCGCTAAGGGACGAGGAGGTGACCGGTAGGTGCTGGACGTCAGGGAGGTGTCAAGTGACCAGAGACCAGACGAGGCCACAACACACTTGAGATGGTGACAAAGGACCCAGCCTGCACCAGGCTGAGGCTTAGCCGCGGTGGAGGTAAGGGCGCTGGGCAAACCCCCAACAGCCAGCACAGGGCGTCGGAGGGACCCCTTGCTAGCCATCACCCCCAGAAAGGAGAAAGTAGCTGAGAGTCACAATGCCCAGGCAGAAGACGACAGCCTCTTTGCACCTGGGAGTGGACACTTGGGCAGACACGGTGTCCCCTCGGGGAGGGCCCTTCTCCAAACGCCACCAGTGGACGGTGATGAGGTGGCCCTCTGGGGTCTTTCTCCCTCAGGGAATCACCTTCTTCACACAGTGCTCCTTGAAAGGCAAAGTGAATTTGTAACCCTGACACTTTTCCCTGTGTGATGCGTGGCAACTTACTTGACTCTTCTCTGTGTCAGTTTCCTCATCCGCACAATGGGGAGTAAGTAGCAGCTCCCTCCCGGGGAACGTGCGAGAACTGGGTCAGCAGAGGCAACACGGGGCTCAGGGGAGGGCCTGGGGCGCAGCCCCATTCATCCGCACCCCGTCAAGGTCACCGTCACCCTGCACACCGCAAGTGTCAGCGGTTGGAGAGAGAACTGGGGTGGGGGCGTGAGCCTGGGCCCCAGTGCGTTCTGGCCGATGCCAGGGACGATTCGTCGTTGCAGGTCATGGTGTTGCCGTGCTACTTGGAGGGACGTTGGCAACGAGCCATTCTTGCATCAGTTTGGATCCACTGGCGCCTTGAAACCAGACCGTGGCGCTGCCGTCTCCCGTCAGGCCGCCACCACCGTCCCACCGTCCCACCGTCCCACCGTCCCACCGTCCCACCGTCCCACTAGAATACATTTCTTGCCCTCAAGGAACTTTCGGCCTACAAAACGAGGTCTTTCTCTCAGTTTCCCCAGCACTAAAACGTTCAGAGGACTGCAATCATGTTTTAGGAGAAACTTGCTCGTTGTCGTAGGTTACAAAGAGCTTTATAAGCGCTAATTATTACTCCAGTAAATTATTTTTACATTTTTTTCCAAAAGAGTGAAATAAAACAGCATAAGCAGAAAAGCATAAAACGCAAGAATTGTCTTATGGGCCCCTGGCTGCGATTCTGGAACCTGAACATTATACGCTGGGAAGCATCAAATGCAGTAATTACATGACGATGTTTCACTGTGTAACTGTCATCTTTCTGAGGCCTGCTTCTCCTCTCAGACGAGGGCTGCAGGGATTAACCCTTTGTAGTCGGCCCTCAGAAGAGCTTTCGGAAACCCATCCATACACACCCAGATCTCACAAGGCCGGCGGGAGAATCTGGCAGAGCCTGGAAGCAGCTCTCGCGGCAGGACGTACAAGCAGCCGTGCCCCCAGGGGCGGCTCGGACACGCAAGTGTGCTGGTCCTAGGAGGCCACGTCAGAAGCACAGGAAATGGGTCCACTCAAACACCGTGGGGAGCACTGCGGCATATGCGAGGGGCCAGTAAGGCCAGCAGGTGCAATGCATGCTCTGCCCCAGCCAGCAAGGACAAAAAGATGTGGGTGACGTCGGGGTTTGGGGAAGGAGGTGTGTATCTGAAGCAGGGAATTCTCAGGGACTGAAAAGCGAAGTGGACAATTCGACAGATGAGGACTGTTGTCTTTAAATACCAGATGAAGTGTATTTGATTTCGGTGAAGGAAGAAATGCCAGTCTTTGCAAAGTCGGCTTAATATGGAGACTAGCAACAGCAGCATGATGTCTGTGTCCACAGGGGGTCTCACTGCGGCTTCCGGCTTGGGTGCTGTCACAGGGATGCCGGCAAGGCCGGGAGATCGCTGCTGGCCAGCGGTGTGCTCGGAAGTGTCAGCAGGCAGGTGTGTGTGCGCGCGTAAGCCTCACTCTAATTGTATGGGCACCGATAACGTACCTAGATAACATCTCTGTGTTCATTGAAAATTTAGCATTACTGGAATATATGTACGTTAGGTATTATATGTTATTATATGAATATTGTAAGTATATAATAATATAATGTAGGTGTTATGTGTATTATTATATCGTTACATGTATGATGTAGGCATTATATATTTTATATATGCATATATAGGTAAATTCAGGTGTTAGGTATCATTATACACAGGCATTATATATTATTATAGGCATTATATTATATGTGTGTATATAATCTGGTAAGTTCTGAGTCCATGTAATACACACACGTATGATTATATATACATATGTGCACGCACACGTACATTAGGTTTGCCAGATATAACACACAGCTAAGCTATTTTTGTCGGTGTTTGCAAACAATTGGTATCAATACCTGTGTCTGTGTTGATCAAGATGTTACGTGTCACCTGTGCGTGACGCATGACGCCCGGTCGCCCCACTGCCGGTGAAAAGGCAGAGCAGTATGTACAGTAAAGGGCGTGCTGTGGCCAAAAGACATAATCAGCTAACTGGTGGAATTAAAAGCAATTAGGGTTTTAAACATGCGTTTATGGTGCGCTCTGCCACAAAGCGGAGAGGAGCACAGAGTCTCCTGCTCGTTAGGCATTTCCCCCATGTGTACGTGGCACGCTTCTGTGTGAATAGAAAAGCAATTATGTTTTTAATACACTTATATTCCACCCATCTCCTCATTGTTCCAGGATAATGAGTCATTAGAAAAAAGAGAAATATAATATCCAGCAGTACAGTTTATTGTTCAGTATAAATCATCATTGTGTCTGTGGAGTGGAAGTACCTGACAATTTGGAAAGCCCAGATACCAGCAATTTCCGTCTGAGGGCATCTTTGCCTCCTGATTCGGAGAAGCCCACCACCCCCAGCTGAGGTCCGTGACCCCTACACCAGCCCCTACACGATGCCCTACACAGGGATGCTCGCTGTCACCCAAGTTCTCTGGGTATAGGTGCAGGCTGTCCAAATGCCACCAATGGGCTACTGCAGACAAAAGGGTAAATGCACAAATGTAGATTGTGTGATATGCATTATATCTATTTTGTTGACAACCGCGGATTTCATCGATGGCCTGACAGGTTTCCGCAGACCATTCCTGGCAGGTGGAGGTGCGTGGGGGCCAAGGCTTGAAAGATAGGAAGCATGTCAGGGTTCATGCTGCTCACTGCAGAGGTCCTGATTATCTCCACTAACAGCGGATAACAGCTGGCCTCCGTCGGAGACGCTCACGCACCAGCCCTGCAAAGGGAGCGGGGGGAGAATCACAGGGTGGAGGGAAATGCTAGCAAAGGTTAAACATCTCTCTTCAAACCCTCCGGGTGCGTCTCCCCGCCTACTGCAGCATCTCGGGTGACCAGGCCTGGACCCCAGGCAGGCAGGAGGAGCGCATCTCTGATGCCGCATGGGGCTTTAAACTGCTGTCTGGAGGACGTTTTTGTGGACTGAGGGCCTGTGAACTGCCACATACACTGGTCGATAGTTTGTACATGTTATGGAAACAAAATGGATATTTTCCATTGAAAGATCGGAGATCACCCTTGAAGTCTGAGAAAATTATATTTGCAGAATATAAATGGGAGATTTGCAGAAATAGCCTGCATATCCAGTTTTTAAACCTCTGTAGCAACCTATCTGGTTGTAGTGATTAGAAGTATTCAATGGTTACGGAAAGCGCTGCTCGGAACATCCTGAGAAAGGTCTGGACAAGAACATTTTTTAAAAAGAAACAGTACAAAATAAAAAATTGTTTATTTCGCATTTTAGCTAAGAAACTCCAGAGAGATACTTGACAAGACATGAGCTATGCACAGACAATAGTTATGCATATTTGCATGCATACAAAAATGTACCTACTTTTTGTTTGACAGGATGCAAAACCGAACAGGATTACTTCTGTTTTGGGGGAGATTTGGGCACGGAATTCTCATAACACTGAGGAATTTAAGCAAGAACTGCTATTCATGTGATCCATGTTTCGGCTCATGATTATTCCACACGCATTTTCATAACTATTAAAAAAAATACGACCCATGAGGGGACCTTACATTTTTAAATAAATAATTGGAGATAATATATATATTAAGCAATTTTTGTTTTTGAGTCAAATGATTGTAACCAACTAGTACTATTGCTCAAAGAAAAGACTCCAATAGGGCCAATTAGTTAGGCGGCAAGCCAATCAATGACTGTCATGAACCAAAAGCCTTTGTGAATCCTGGACAGCATAAGCATAAAAAGCGTACAGTTTAATCGGCTCTATTAATGATACAAGTGTTCCAGGTCAGATTCATGGCGATCTACAACTTTATATTCTGCATCAAGTCACACTCTACACAGTATTACATTTATTATTTTATGAACTGCCTTAGTAGTAACAGTACCTTATTTGCTATACTATTATGATACAGAAACAGCCATGAAACTACTGCATTTCTGAATGATTTTGATCTGTGTTAGGGAACGTGAGCACTGCATATTTTTCACGCAATAATGACAATAATCATATTTGCAAGCTAAGCATGGTACTGATGAAATTTTAGCAATTATCTTTCAAAAGTCATCAAAAGGTACATACTTAATAACGTGGAACATTGAGAGTCCTTTTGATTTTGCTGAATGTCTAAGGTACCATTGAAGTAAAAAAAAGAACACTTAGCACATCTTTACTAAATATAAGATATAAACACTTCTAACGGTTTGTAAAATCAATCTTCTAATGTTTTTTCCATTATGCTACCAAGAAAATGTTAGTAAACTTCTTCAAATTATATGTATATACATACATAATAATATACACTATATAAAATAAATATGTGAATATATAGATATTACCCATTTGTCTAATCCTATACTTCAGGAGGAAAAAAATAGTACAAAATATAGGACAAGTTCCTCAAATCATTTTAAGTAAAATGTTTTCATGATCTACACATGTATTTTTAAGAAATAAATTAAGAGAATAAGTAAAGACTCCCAATAAAAATCTAGCTATAACCCCCACACACACACACATAAGCCATTACAGACTGCAACCCCGTGGTGCGGGGATACATGGTGGCAGTGGACTTCCACGTGGATGTGTGGTGATTATTCCTCAATGAGATCCCAATATTATTTAGAACAGCTATCCCCAAAAGGAGCTGCATTTTAATTCACTTTAAGCGACTACAGTACGAGCTTCACTCATTTGAGATTCGGAGGTAAAGACAAATCCCCAGCAGCTTCCCCTGCGACTCCTGGGGCAGTGAAGAGCACAGGGACCCGCAGGGCTCGGAGCCACCCCACCTGAGGGACCCACTCTGCACACCTTGCTCCTGCCGACCCCCGACCTAGGTGGGAGCATCCTTCCTGGAGCCGCGCCCCTTCTGGATCCTGGGGGATGCACTGCCATCTAGTGGCCGCCTGGGGCCTCCGCTTGGGCTCTGAAAGTCCAGTAGAACAGGTGCCTTGTGGGCCCGAGGACCTGGCTCTGCAGGAAGCCCCGCTCCGAACCGGGCCCGGGGGTGTGGCCAGGACCCTCTGTGATCAGGTCCCTGCCCGCGCTGAGATAGTCTTAATGCACACCCGCTTGGCCTGGGAGCCAGGCACAGAGAAGCAGCCTTCCCACAGGGCAGGGCAACGCAGCCCAAGCCTGCTGGCCATGGCAGAAAGCATAGGGCAGTGTCCTGCAGCCCTGCAGCCCCTCCCCCTGCCCCTCAGGCGATGGGGCCATCGTGGGGCACCAGCAATCTGGGCCCACCGGGCAGGAGCCAGAAATGGCAGAGTCAGGAGTCTGGGTGACTACAGGCGCAATATTGGGGAAAAAAATGAATAAGGAATTAGCCATTCTGAGAAGCTATTGAAAAACAGCCATCCAAGTGCACCCTATAAAAAAATGTTTTAGAAAACAAAGTGTCAGGTAACAAAACTTCCCTGATTTGCATATTTATTTCTACTGTTGTTTGGCCGTGTAGACTAACAATGGGGAGTCCACGAGTTTCCCGCAGCAGCTTAACGGCCACAGGAAGGCTGGTACCGGTGTGCAAAACACTGCAAGTATTGAAATTAGTGTAACACTGTTCTTTGCAAGTGGTAGAAAAAGAAAAAAAGGTGTGTGTGTGTGTGTGCGTGTATGTACATACAGAGATTTTTCCAATTTCAAAGCCATGAAGTTATTTTGAGATCATGCCAGACTGGTGGAGTGGCTTCAAACAGAATGGTCTTTTTTTTAACATTTAAAAAAGGTCTCAACAAATAAAACAAGATGAAATCAGAGAGGGAGACAAACCCTAAGAGACTCTTAATCATAGGAAGCAAACTGAGGGTTGCTGGAAGGGAAAGGGGTTCAGGGGATGGGGTAACCGGCTGATGGACATTGGGAAACGCATGTGGTGTGATAATGGGCACTGGGTGTTACACAAGACTGATGGATCACTGAACTCTGAAACTGATCATACATTTTATGTTAATTAATGGAATTCAAATTTAAAAATGGGAAAAAATAAAAGAAAAAAGGTATCAAAAAAATGAACAGACCTAAAGCATTAATATCAGGTATATTGCTCAGCACACACACACACAAAGCAAAGAATATAAATATTTATAAATATAAAAGTACTGCAAAGAAAACACAAACCACCTTCTCTTTAATGATTATTCTAAATATCTTTTAAAAATATAACTTTTTTTCTTTATGTTGGACTATGTCAAGTCCAGGGAAAAATGAACCAATTTTCAAACGCAGCGCAGTTTCTTACACACACAGCACTTACCGTAACAGTAATCGGGAGGACTCTCGCCTCTCACCAGTTTCGCAACGGCACTTCCGTCGGGGGGTTTTCTGGAATGTAAGCCAGTGTAGACAATCCCCAACTACCATGGTTCAACCTATGATTTTTCAACCAGTGTGAAAGCATACAGGTTCAGTAGAAACCGTTCTTGGAATTTTGAATTTGGAACCCTTCCCGCCAGCCGCTCTCGGTCCCATCCTCTCCTGCCGCGCTGGGTGGCCGCAGCTCCCGGTCAGCAGTGACCTTGAGTGCTAACCGGGGCTCGGACAGCCCCCTGCACCCACACCGCCCTTTGCTCTTAGCTTTCAGTATAGCATTCGGGGCCTTACATGGGACATTCGGCACTTGACTATGGAAGAGGCTTTGCGTCAGACGACTCCGTCCAACTGCAGGCTGACGGAGGTGCTCTGAGCGCGTTCACGGTGGACCAGGCTCACTGCGATGTTCAGTAGGTTCGATGTCCTGGGTGTGTTTCTGACTCTCGATATTTTTAACTCGCACTGGGTTTATCAGGACAAAGGCCCACTGTAAGTCAAGGAAGATCCATGCCATTTTCCAAAGCTCTCAGTGATATCTCATCTGTTCTCCCCCAGAAATACCGTGTGTGTTTACTACTTGGAGAGCTTGCGTGTGGGACTCCGGAGCTGTTGTGTATCACACATGAACAACCTGTATATCCTTTCTTTCCTAAAGATGATTTTCACTGGAGCCCCTGACCTCATTATTGAAAACAAGGGCATCTGCCTTTCTGCTGGGGCTGGTCAGGCTCCGATCCCAGGAACGCCCCCTGGTTTACTTTGCTCCTCTGACAGGTTTGACGGGAGGGGGACAACTCATTACAGGTAATGGAGTAAATGCAAATTAGATAAAACATTCCCTCCGCGGGGAATAAGCCCAGATTCCCTACCATGCTGTCTGTGATTCCTGTAACGATACATCTTATACTCACTCAAAACAATAAGTAGTCTTTTCTCAGGAAGATTAGAAAGTCACGTGTGTATTATTGACATTGAAATTTCAAATATATGTGTGCTTAGTAAAAATCCACATTTATCTCAATACTAAAATCCAGAATATTTATTTCATCTTATTTACTGTTATTTTTTCAAGTTTTTAATATTTTCTTATCACTTCTTTTTAGAAGACAAACAAGGCCATTTGTATTTCAAAATCAAGGGAAGCTTCTTTAATTTTGGACTTCCATGAAAATCGAAGCTGAGATTTGGAAGGTCTAGGGCAGAAACGTCATGGCTAATAACAGCAGAAGATGATCTGCAGAAAGAAGGAATCATAGACTGGTATTAGAGACTGAGAAGCGTGTTTTCTAATAAATAACAAGTGTTTTGAGTGCCGGGTTCTGCCTCCTAAGGGCTGATTCGAGTTTTCGTTTACCGTGTTCTCCACGAGCACACATCTGACTACGTTTTGATTCTGTAACAACAAAAATAAGAGCCAGTTACAGCCCTTCCTTGCCTGAGCAACAGCACCAAAGGGCTTTCATCAGAAGCTGCTAGAAGCAGCATTCGCTTCCCGCCCATCGACAGCCGCCATCAGAGGCAGTGTGTTCGGGTAGAATGAAGCACCCCCACATGCAGGGGTCACCGTGGACCTTGGTGGCACTTCATCCCGGCACAAGGAGGTGGTTCCTGACTCTAACCCAGCCAGCTGATCGCTCTGCGGATGTGCTGTTAGACTCAGAAATACAACCTGCGGGAACGGCAGAAGCCCCAGGTACTGTCAAATTATTACACCGAAACAGAGCTGTGTGAATTCTAAAAAACTTGGCTAGCACTCAGCTCAGGCACTGGCTATGGACAAAGCACAACCCAGACAAGCCATTAAAAACACATAAATGTAATGATTTGGGTACTCATCTTGCATGCTTAGTTAGGGGTAAGAACGGTAAGACCTCTCAGCCACGGAAGCTCCCCGTGGCACACTTTGAAACAGAGGACCCCATTTTCATTTGCATATTGCCCAGGAAAAGAAAATGTAAATCCTAATCTTCCCCTTATCAAAATCAGATTGTGTATTTTACCCAGGAGTGCGATTTTGTTTTCTTCTATGTTTCAAAGAATGTAAGCATAAACATGCACAAAGACCCAGCTAGATCATGGCCCACTTTCTAAGACCCAGGTCTTAGACCAATGGGCTGGGCATCCAGGACCAGTGGTCAACCTTCTCTGGGCCTTATTTTCCCCTGTAAATACAGCCTAACGGGCTGGCCCACTGCAGAAGCTGGCAGTGAGATGCACGACTGTGCTTGAAAAGTGCGCGGCAGTCTGTCTAGTTCCAGGCGGGCCTCAGGCACTGGTGGCCAGTTTACTGTCGATGTTGTTTGCTTGAGGAAGAGATGCTTGTTTCTGGACTGAATCCCCTCCCTCGGGTTCCCAGGTGCTCATGACGTCCCCGACTCAAAACTAGGAATGGGGAAATTTCTTCTGTAAAGGGCCAGATCCCAACTATTTCAGGTTTTGCCGGTTCTCTGGTCTCTGTGGCAACTCTTCGACCATGATGTTGTACAGGGAAAGCGGCCATCGACCCCGAGCCAACCAGTGAGCAAGCCTGTGTTCCAATAAACCTTTATTTACAAACATGGCCAGCGAGCCAGATTCAGCTCAAGGGCCGGAGTTTGCCCACCGTGCTCAGAGTAATGGGTCCCAGTTGTCAGGCCCTGACTCAGTTCCAGTGCCTTGACTTTGCCTTGGCAAACATGGCCACCAGCATTACCGGAAAAATGATTTCCACGGCCGTCCTCACCTTTCCCATTTTTGCCATCAAGTAAAACTTCAGTCGGCTGTATATTCTCGACGGTAAGGAAAACAGCCAACACATACTCAAATGGAGAAATAGAAATTCATATTTTTAAAAAATTTTATGCACAATTTCTTATTTTCTTGTTCACATGTCTCTCTCTTTCTCTCTCTCTGTATAGATTGAAAATACATATAACAAGTTGAAAATAATCTAGGTAAGAGAATGAGAGACCAAACCAATTTAAGTCACGGCACTGCCAGCCTCCTTTGATGACGGCCACGATCGCTGACGCCATTGCAGATTTTGTGCCCATCAGGGAGCCGCTCTGCGTTCTGTGAGCAGATCTGCTGAGGTCACAAAACACAGTGAGAGAGTGAGAACCCTTCACATATTTGTCTTTAGAATGAAGCTGTGTCTGAACTACTGTCCTCAAATGAGAAATCTCAGTTCAGATGCTCGGGGTGCAAACACAGGGCCACGGGGCAGGGGGGGGCAGAACTGGGGAGCGGGGTGGCCGAGCTCTTGCTGGCCGGCTCCCACAGCTTTCCTGGGTGGCCTCCCTCCCCGTCGCTCCGTCCCTTTTTCTCTTTCCAGCCTTCTCCGTCGTCTTTCTTTCTGGAAATTTGATCAGGGAATCTGTCAGCCCGTTACTGAACTTGACGCAGGGAATCCTGATTAAGGCTGAAAATCATCAGTTACTAAATAACAATTTGAAAATCATGTCAAAAGGAAGACATAGAAGAAAAGTCTATAACATCTTCTACAAAAGCCTCTTCCTTTAATCCATGCAGGGTATCAATCTCAGTATCAAGAGATGACGGATAGAGAGAAATGGAATATATATAGTTGTAGATTTATCTGTACATATGTGTGTGTTTGCGTGTGTGTGTGTATATTTTAAGACGGATGTATTTGCCTTTCTGCATCTTATCTTTTAGTTTCAGCTGGAAGCTGTTTTAATAGTTTCTTAAACATAAGAAAGTAAACAAATAAAAAAGCGGATAAATAAAATGTTTTTCAGGGTCAGCTATTTTTCTCATTTTAGTAGACACAGTACTGTACATTTGGTAGTACTTATTTAATGCTTCTCATTAAGTGAAATGCTTTTGCTAATTCTGAATCTTCATTTACTGTAATTGTGGACCTAAACACTCCCAGTAGGATTCCTTCTGAGATGGTTTTAAATTCACTGTGATTGTGCACACGGTGGTTATAGGAATAACCTGCTTAGCTCTTCAGCCATGTAGGCTCATCGCACGAACTGATCCATTGCTGTAAGTGCTCCCTTCCTCTCTCCGGAGGCTGTCCTTGACACATCACATCAACTATCTTCTTGCACGATAAATACTAAATAATTGCATTTCAATCCCTATGGCGCTCTACATCTATGCAAAAATTACTGTGGGAGTTTACTAGGTTTGTGATAGTTGTATCCCTTTCATTGCCTGAGACTTGAAGAAACGAGCTTCCTGACCTTTCTGAAGCTACGTCCCTCCCAACAGGAAAATGCGTTAGTCTACGGAGGTGTTTTTACAGGAGTTACCGTAATTTCCCCAATACGCACCTGCACACGATGTCTATTATTTATGCCCTTGTGCCCAAAATGCTTCATATTTTTAAAACTAATTTACAATTACGGTTTGGGCCCTGTTTGCTGTTCTTCTCTAGCTTTGGAACGTGACCGGTCTAGAAGCCGACCGCTTTATAAGGTGAGAGAAGTCGCTCGCATGGATCCGGCATCTGCACCGACCAAACTCAATTGAGCACAAGAGAGATTTTCCTCTGTCGAAGACACTGCTCAGAAAGACGCCAGAGATAATTAAGCGGAAACATCCCGGGACAGAGCGCTTGTGCGGGAATCACACAGTCAGGGATGTCTGCCAGCCAGCGGGGAGACTGCTCCCGGGGGAGCCTCCAGGGGACCCGTCAAAGCCGGAGGCCCGTGGGGAGGAGGGTGCCGGGGACAAAGTGCAGGTAAAAGGGAGGAAATTTGTAACCGGTTAAATAAAACGTACAAGGGGAAATGCGTGAAACACCATAAATGAGAACAGTAGGTATGATTGTCTCTTGGTGTCAGGTTCATAGGTCGTTCATATTTTTTTCATTTGCTTCTGTATTTTCTATTATTTCTACAACAGATGCATTTGTTTCATTATTTTCATAAGAAAAAATGAAAGTAATGTAGAAAAAATATTTAAAATAGTGTAGTACTGGTAACCAAAAAAAAAAAAAAGATGAATCAATAAAAAAACCAGGCAATCCTGAATCAGGCCTCATTTTATATCAACACTGTCTTTGTACATTAATTCATATTGCTAACGAGTGGAGGGAAGATAGTCCAATGGCTATTTCTCATCAAATTGGTTATTTTTTTGATGAGCAAAAGTAAAATTAAATCCTTATCCCGTATCTTACTCTAAAATAATGTCCTCGCACATTAGGTATTGAGGGTGAAACATACCATGACCCAGAAGAAGACGACAATATTTGAGGTGTGGATAAATGAGGAAATGTTTCGAATGCATCACAGGGAAGAGACCGTAAGAGCGAGGAAGACAGGTTCATGTCACCGCCGTCCTAGCTGGGAAAGCCGTCCATACGGTGCGAAGTGTAAAGGAAATATGTACACATTTTAATCTATCTGATGGACAAAGGGCTACTATTTACATACATTTTAAAAGCTACTACAAATCATTATGATAAGAATAAATAGCAAAATGATAAAAGACATTAACGGCCAATCCAGTGAGAAGTGATAGAACACAGAGTGCGTCTATGTTGCTCCTGCAAGCTTCCCCGTCTTCAAGTGAGGGGGGGCCGTCCGCTGACTCTGCCGGTGGCTCACCGCGGTCCTTCCAGCGCCCTGCCCTCTCCCACCCGGACGTAGCCCGTGGTCCGGCCAATTATGGAAGAGGGTAGGAGTCTCCGCTGTTGCAAATTTAAAACTGTTTTTCTATAGCCTTTATTGTGGAATGACAGCATGGCTGTTTACAAAATCCTTGGTTCACTCTGTTTTTTTCTTGATTTTCCTGAAAATAGTGCTTTATTATCATGACTGTTATTACTATTACTATTATTTTTATTATTTTTATTATTTCATTTGTATGTTGCTTTTCAGAAGTCTGGTACCAATTTAACTGTCTTGCCCTTGGAAGATGTTTGCTTTCTCTGCTTTGAAGCCCTAGGAACATTCTGATCTTCTAACTCTAATGCTGTTATCCGGATATGTCCCAGGAAGATCATTCTGGGTCAATTAGACGTCGTACCTGGTGGATCTGCTCCAGGTGTGACTCGTCTTCTCTGAGGCTGCCCGGCTTCTTCCACCGTCCGCGCAGGCTCCGTCTGCTCCAGCCGCTCCTGACTTTCAGCCACCTGCGCTCGGACACCTGTTACTTTCCTCCTCATTTTATTTTCCTTCTTTTCTGCGTGTGTTCAGTATCTCTTATCACATTTTCATGTGAATGTAACCTTCTTGTTACGTTGTCATCTCCACGTCTGAGACACTTCTGTACTTTTCTTTTCCTTCTTGTGTTCAGTGATTTTTCCGTTTTGCCCTTTAGCTGACTCATGCACATTTTCGATGTTTGAAGTTCCGATTCATTTTTTAAAAATCACGTTTTTAAGGATATTTAATGGAGTTTGGAGTCACAGCATTATATTTTTCTGTTTCTTTTTTTTTTTTTCTTGAAGGAAGGGAATTGGGAACGCCTGAAATGTTTTGGTTTTCAGTTTCTGTGTTCTTCTGAGAGTGCATCTGTGGTCTGTGACTGCCTGTGTGTGAGCATTTGGCGACACGGTTTCCACCCACAGGGGTTGAGAGGCTGCAGCTCAGGACGGGACACGGGGCAGGTGGTCCGGCCGTCTAAGTTTCCCTGCTCGGCAGGACCTGTCCCCACCAGCTCCCCGAAGGGCCTCCCTCCCCTCCCACCGCCTCTCGCCCTGAAGGGAGCCTTCCCAACAACGCAGCCTGGAGCCTGTGCCTTCCTCAGTCTCTCCCCAAAGTGCTCCACCTTCTAGAATCCTCCCTGGGCAATTTCTTTTTGAGATTCTCAGGGCGATTTTAGTTCACCCCGTGGTGAGGACTTTTACCCAAAGCAGCACCTTTTCTCATTTCTGGGCAGTTTTCCAGGACTCCGAACTCTGCAGTCTTGCCCTGAAAGCTCTAGGAAGAACTCTTTCTAGAAGAAGTTCAGCACAACAGATGACTCGAAGATTGTAATACTCTCCTTTCCTAATTTTGCTCTCTAATTCCATTTGTTTTTCTTCCCATCTGTACATTTTTTTTTTTTGACAGACTGGGTTAGATACCATTACCTCAGATTCCCTGACGTCCCCTGAAAATCAACCTCTGACTGGATCTAACGAGATTTATTGGCAGCCCCAGTTGTGACTACCTTAAACTAAGGACAGTTCTACAAGAAATGTTACTTCATTTGGCGTTTGGTCACTAGTATATAAATTATGTAAGATGTTGATTATTGCAATATAATTAGGAATCCAGCTGAAATGGCGGTAGGAAAAATAAACTTCATGCCTAACATACGTATAATCTGTGGGTTACGCCTTTATTCTTCAATCCTACCAAAGATCTCCGGACACCTGAGCAGGCCCAGTGATGACTGAATGTGGCCATTTTTATATCATGTCTCTTCGAGTTTTCTAAGAATCATAACTTAATATCCATATGGTTTCCATAAGTGTATTTTCCAGGATGCTAAGGGTACAGCATGTTTATTTGACAAAGTGTTGAGTACATTTATAATCCATGGGTGTGCGGACGTCGGAACGTCTTGCCCAGGGTCCTGCAGACAGAAGGGGGCATTGGAGCCCACGTCAACCATCATAGCTCCCGAATCGGAGTGAACTGAGCTGCGGTCTGCCGTGAGGCTCGGGTCACGTAAACAAGGACAGTCGCTTCCCTCCCCGACCTCCTGGCTCATGTCCCTGCGGGACATTCCCGTTCCCACTCTCTCTCCAGGAAACAAGCTTCTCTCCTTTTATTCTTCCCGTGTTCCCTATTCATGTGTCTCCTTCATGTCCCACCTCCCAAGGGAGGGTTTCTAAACTCAGTCCTTCACTTCGTTCTTCTGTGGTATCCGCCACATTTTACGACTTTGTGCATTGGACGTGGCTGCCACTTTGATGCCTGTCTCCTTCCAGACTGGAAGTCCGGTGTGGCCGGGACCCTGTAGACTCCCCGCTCACAGGGCTCACCCTAGAACAGGGTGGCTGCTCAGTCAGCACCCACAGGAGGCATGCGTGAACGAATGAACTGGCGCCTCTTAACGCCTCTGGGAAAAGTGATTTTGGGAAAGAACCTCTCTGAGATTCTGTGACCTCATTTGCAGTAAAGAAGATAAAAAAAAAAAGTGAAACCTTCATAAAAAAGCCATTTCGGGATTAGGTAAAATAAGACATTCAGAGTGATTAATAATTCTGGTTCACGGAGGTCAGAAACACTGAATATTATTCTAACTGATTGTATCCCATTGTCAGACCAGACTTTCTTTCTTCATCGTGCATATTTCAAACCAATTTTGATGGGGGTAGGAAGCATATAAAGGGCATCAGTCACACAAGCCAGTGGATACAGGGGCCAAATCCAACCGGATCAGACCCTGAAAACTGCCTCTGGTAGAATGCCGGGAGCCCATGTCGCTTTCTGAGCTCTGGCTCCCCAGAAACCACAGTGTGCCCACTTGGAGGATGGGGGCTGGCCTCCCCATCCCTCACTGAGCGTCTTCGTCGTGGTCCCGGCTCTGGCGCTGGGCTGCTCTGCACATCTCCCACAGCTGGGAGAAAGGATGCTTCTCTGCTTTCACCCTGTCCCCAGGCCCCCAACTGGAGCTGTCCCTGCACCAGGGGACTGGTCTCTCAAGGATCGGCCAGCCTCCCTGCCTGCCTGCTCTGCCTTCTGGGCATGGCACATCCCAGGTTTCTGACATTGGCTGGACCTCTATGGCCCATTAGGGGTTTCCCTCCTGGAGAAGCCCCTGCCCAACTGGTCGACCCCCAAGCTGCTTGATGACTCAACTTTGTGCTCTGCCTTTCTCTGTGGAGATTGCTGGGGTCGTTCTAGTCCTTTCCCGGTGCTTTGGGGCTCCCTGCATAGGGGATACAACTCTTTCCCTGCTTGTTTTTGACTCAAGGCGTTTGTCACCCCTCCACTTCCCTCATTTGCTTAATTGGGTCACTCGACTCCTCACCAGCTCAGTTGTCAAGCCTCGACTGTTTGACATTGTAAAACATAAGAACAATGACTTCATCTCTTAGAGTTTGGGGCTCTTTATGTGTTTCTCAGAATAGCCACTTTGTAGCATTTTCTTGCTGTTATTGTTAAATATTCATAAGATTCTGTCTGCTTACGGGATAATTATATTACATTAATATGGTATGAACAAATGAAAGCAGTAATTATGCTTTTATCCCCTCCTATTTTGCAATTTACAGTTTGCTTGTTTGGAGAATAAAAGGAAATTGCCACATTTGAAACAATATTGTTTCATTTCGAAACAAGGGAGAACACAAGAAGCCCACCCAGGGTGACAGGTTAAAACAGACTTACTCCTTCACTCCTTCTTTTCGGAAAAGACCCCCTTCGCATCATTTCATAATGATCTTTGCATCGTTTTCTAAACCAGACAAAACTAGCCAAGGGTCAAAACTAGCAAATAGACAAAGCTAGGGATATTTTTTAAGTAAAAAAAAAAAAGCAGAAGACATCTCTTCATCAGAAGACAGCATTTTCTTCAAGCAATGACAAAGAACTGAGACATTTTAAAGTGATCGGCACAAATCATCTCGACCTCCAAATCTGGATTCATGTTCCTCTATTGGGGAAGGTTTCTTCTCTCTGATTCCAACTTGGAAACACAGACTCTCACTTAAGTCGGCCCCGGTGCAGGCCACCTGGTGAGCGTAGATGTGGGTATAAAAGGGCTCAGAATGAATTTTTCTTGATGTTTTATTCACTTACTCAGTGTTCCGTGAATACTCATTGAACAGATCTAAATGTGTATGTACATTTTGATTAAAAATGCTTCCATCTTTCTAGGTGGGGCCCTTCCTAATGTTAAAATATATTGAGTTTGAAAATGTATTCTGAAATGTATTTAACTGAAGCTATTATGTGGTTGGATATATTTCAAATTTAAACATATTTTAAATATTTTTTAAGTAATGGTAAAATAGTAAATGATTTACTTGAAGAATTTTATGCATCTTACAGAAATAGTAGTAATTGCTTTTATATTATAAGTAATTTATTCATAAAGAAAATCAAAGGGATAATTTTCACCACATACATGAGAAGAATGTCCCGCTTAAGCCACTGTAAAAAGTGGAACTCTGGTTCAATCTTTGATTCTTTCCTATGACATTTGTGATGATTGTACATGAAATTCTAGTCAACAGATAGGACCAAGACCACCTAAATCATAAGCAAGATAACACTGGAGGCTGTACTCCAAGCATACTTGTAAATGGCTCAATATCAAGACTTGGGAAGGTAGCAAGTGGTGCTTCCCTGAAGAAAATCTTGATTTCAGTGCCATGCAAGCACTTCCGTCAGTTTTCCGAATGACGGGATGGAAAGCATGTTCATTAAGTGTATAAGAAAACAAGCTGGGAGCAGCAGATGACACCTTAGGGAGGGGGAACGGATGTAATTGTGACCATGAAATTTAACAAAATGGTCAGAAGAGGTTTGACGTTCGGCAGAGGGGGAATTGGCCATCCTACTGCTGTGGGGAGCGGGGCGCTCCCTCTGGCTGCTTATTCTTTCCACCCGGGAGCTCTGCAAACATACGGAAGCCCAGGCCACCACCCACACTGATTCAGTGAGGCACTCAGTGGAGATCTGTGGCCTCTGGGTGGTTCTGACCTGCGAGCCAGGAGGTCTGCAGGTGGTTCTGACCTGCTAGCCAGGTGGCCTCTGGGTGGTTCTGACCTGCGAGCCAGGTGGCCTGCAGGTGGCTCTGACTTGGGAGCCAGGAGGTCTGCAGGTGGTTCTGACCTGGGAGCCAGGTGGCCTCCGGGTGGTTCTGACCTGCGAACCAGGTGGCCTCTGGGTGGTTCTGACCTATGAGCCAGGTGGCCTGCAGGTGGCTCTGACTTGGGAGCCAGGAGGTCTGCAGGTGGTTCTGACCTGTGAGCCAGGTGGCCTCCGGGTGGTTCTGACCTACGAGCCAGGTGGCCTGCAGGTGGCTCTGACTTGGGAGGCAGGAGGTCTGCAGGTGGTTCTGACCTGGGAGCCAGGAGGTCTGCAGGTGGTTCTGACCTGCGAACCAGGAGGTCTGCAGGTGGTTCTGACCTGGGAGCCAGGAGGTCTGCAGGTGGTTCTGACCTGCGAGCCAGGTGGCCTCCGGGTGGTTCTGACCTGTGAACCAGGTGGCCTGCAGGTGGTTCTGACTCTCATCTCAGACCACAGCTCCTCTTTGATGAAGCACAAGTGAGGGACTTGGATTTTGACAGGAAGGATCTGGACCACATGCCAAAAAGGATGCAAGAAGGTAGTTGGGACATTTGAAAACACTGATAGACCTCGAAACTTTTAAAAAATCACCCGAGCCACGCCACCCCGCGCAGACGTCATGACTTAGCATACGTCAACAATTGCATTGCGTTTGCAGCTTTGAAAACTGGCCCCTCAGCTCAGAGGTTTACATTTGCTCTGTGAGCTTTGTTTTATTATTATCGTTACTGTCATCGTTGTTTTCTCTTTTGTCGGGGGAGGAGACGGCTGTTCTGCAGGACATATTTGAGGGAATGTAGAGGCTTTTAAACTAATTCGGCTGTGTCGTCAGGGGCATAATTGCCCTTCATCGGGGACACGACTGCTGTGCCTTCAGGCGGCCGAGCTGTTCAGACTGTCGGTGCCACCCCTCCGAAGAGGTGACACACCAGGACTTAGGAAGCTGAAGCGGATTTGGTGGAGAGCAGCAGAAACGATTAAAGACTCGGAAAATAGCTCCTAGGAAGGAAGATTAAAGGCTCTGTGATTATTTAGCCTGGAGAGGAGAAGCGGACCTAATAACCGTCTTCAGGCCGGTGAAGGGTTATTACGCGGCGGACGGTGACCAGCTGCCCCTCTCGACACTGAGGATGAGAAAGGAGGAAATGGGCTTATGTGTCGATAGGGGGATTTCGGTGAGATGTAAGGAGCTTCCTCCAGCGCGGCCCTTACCCCCAGACCCGGTCACGGAGCGGAGGCTCTCCAGGTCCCGGACGTGGGGTTCCCGCTCAGGAGCCATGCCTGTCCCTCCGGGGCTGCCTGGCGCAGCCGGGGCTCCTCTGGGGAGCGGCCGTGCCCCCGCGTGCAACGCCCCGTGCTCGAGCTCCCTTTCTCTCGGTTACCGTCTCCGTGCTCGGAGGACGCTGTGCAAGGTGGTCTGTGTAAAGGTCACGTATTTCAAACGACCGTTCAGTGAAGAGGGTGCACGTGCTGGAAGTGACAAGAGACTGCCAGCTGCTCTTTATTCTCGCTCCGTTTTAACAGGGGATTGTAATGGCACCATCAAAGGACCAGGGAAGCTGTTGTGAAGAAAAGAAAAATTGGAATCAACTCTAGCCTTGAGTTCAAATTCTTTTCAATAGAAATAAGCTTTGATGTTTTAAAAATAATGTATCCAGCAGGCATTTTCTTCGTTTGTTGGGGGAAAAAAGAGAATGAAGGCAAAGGGGGAGATGTGTTTTTCCTTCGACATTTGAATTTCCGCACTCAGGAGCATTTCTCATCTGTAACTGTTATGTGGGTCTTGGCAAATGTTTGGAGAATTCTCCACGGTTCCAGTGAAACAGAGTTCTTTACACAGCAGGAAACAAGCATTGCGTTACTGGACCATTATCAACCAGATGTTTCCTTCCCGGGTCTGGTTTAGGGGGCAGGGTAGCGAGTGGACGCCAATGTCACTGATCTCACCCCAGCGTCTCCTGCGTTCCCTCAGCACCTCCATCGATGGTGACAATGTTTGCAATACACTTGCTGTGACCACAGAAGAGAACCACTCTAGTTCCCCCATGGAATCTCCACAACACAGCAAACGCGAGGCTCGTGACACAGAAATCACATCACATTGTTTTCCTTTTGGGGGGAAGGAGGCTCTAATCAAATGTCATCGCCCCCTCACGCAGTCTCAAGTTTAAATCTCTTGTATAAGAGGCACTGTCATCTGTCTCCTGCACAGCTTTTCAGAATGATTTCTCGTGGCCTCGCCTTCCGAGCGCAGGGTCAGCCGTGTGAACACACTGATGGCCTCGGCCACTCCCGCATCGCCCCCTTGCCCAGCCCACGCTTTACCCTCTCCCTCCCCAGGGCGCCCCTACCCTGGCCGCCTCTCCCTCTTGTCCCTTAACCGCCTGGGATATGAACATGTCACACGAGCACAAGCACAGTGTATTTTAATGTCCCATCTGCTTTCGTGTTTCTCTGGCAGGACAGTATCTCCCCAGCGTCTGTCCTTTCTCAGTTGCATGTCCCAACACCTAGAACACTTGACACCCTACAGACACTTAAACATGGGTGGGTGGGTTGTGGAGGGCTGGGTAGAAGATGCAGGCTGGAGGAGGGGCTGAAGTTTGGGTGCAGGGATGAAGAGATGGGAGCAGAGAGCGTGGGAGGCAGGAGGGAGGGTTGGAGGCAGGTCGGGTGCACAGAGCCGCTCTCTGGGGAGGAGTCCGTCCGGGCCGACATCACATCCTGAACCTCCGTCTTGTTAACACTTGAAATTAAGTCGTTTATTGGACAACTTCCAGCTGTTTTGTAAGAATCAAGGTCATCGCATCGCCTTAGTTGAACTACCTCGATTCTGGAAACCTGTTCTGCTTATTTCAGGGGAAAAAGTGTTTTTAAATTAATTTCACTTTTCCATCTGCCACACCACTTCTGACATCCAATTCTTGAGACGTACTGTTGGGTCTCACATGGCAGATGACAGTGCCGTCCTCGTGGAGAAGGGACCTTTGTTAGCTGACCAACGACCGAAGGCCAGAGCAGTGTCCACACAGCCCACTCTTCGCTTCCCTCTGGTACGTGATGCTGACACCTGATAGGAATGTTAAACTTTCATCAGGCTTGGGGAAGAAGGAATTCTGGAATGCCGTTCTTTCCTTAAATCGGAGTGTTTTTAAAAATCATAAAGAAGAAGAGTATGAACTTCTATAAGGTTTTGTTTTTAAAAAAACGAGCACAGAGTGGGATGATATTTGTAGTCAAAACGGATTTTTAGAAAGAAACCCACCTTATAAGTGTGAGGAAAGAATGAAAGCCGTTGCTGCCCTGAGGACTTAACGCTGACGCACTTCTCACGAGTACGTCGGTAGGCGGCCCCTTCCATCCAAATGGTCTCCGCGGTTCTTCCTCCGGTTTTCCTCCCCTCGTGTGGGTACCTCTGGACAACGAGTCAGTTAGCCATTTTAGCAGGGACTGTTCCTGCGTAGACACAGCCCTCTGAAATCACAGACGCTCCCCGACGGCTTCGCTTGTGAGTTTAGATAAGGAAAGTGGTGGTCCGCCATTCCTTAAGCAGCCTCCCGTTCCAGGGACTGTGGTGACGACCCCACGGAGCGCCGGCTTTAATAACATCCCTGCTTCACTACTAGTACGTTTGTAAGATGTACCCAACTCCAGAGAAAATGTCCCGCCTCTGAGAAACCCTCTGTGCGATGCGTGTATCCAACAGGGTTCTGTTTCTGATAGGTTTATGCTGCCCATCACTGTCCGGTGTCCAATAGCTACCAACTATAATTCACTATCCTAAAATGTTCCAATAGTTTTGATAAATAGACAGTAACGTGCATAGCCTTTAAAACAGCTCACAAGAGATTACAATAACTGTAAGCAATGATTCTCCAGTTCTCAGGGTGGGAGCGTGTTTCCAGTTCGCCTAAATTACTTACCATGATACAAGAGCAGGATAGGTTGAAGTAAGACTCTCGATTCCTTGAAAAGTAGGCATTTTGGATTCTTGGCTACATGAGACAGTGAGCATATCTGGAATCTGGGGAACTGAAGATAAATGGCTTTTTGATGATCTTGAAAACCGAAGATACTCACCAATTGAGTCTAATGGTGGGGAGAATAATCTAGGTACATAACTGCTTCTATTTTGTGTCCAGTGAATTCAGAAAGACCTCAGATAAGAAGAGATGTGTCTGTCTCCCCAGGCCGAGTCCTATGCTCGTGCCCCCCCACACCCTGTCCCCTCTGCTGTCCCGCTTGGGGATCCCTCTGTAACTCCACGATTGCCCTGAAGGCTCCCTCTGCCCAGCAGAGCGCGCAGTGCGGATGGTGCCTCACAGCAGCTCCCCTTCCCACGGGAGCAGATCTTTGCGAGAGGACATCCATGCTGCTGGCTCTGGAGCTGCCGCTGGAGAGTCTCCACTCCACGCATTCCACCACCACGGCGGGAATGCAGACCCCACGCCAGGGCCAGCAGGCCCCACCGCCCTCCCTGCACCTGCATCCTCCCTGCCTCCGTGCAGCCCACCTGGGCTTCTGCTCCCCTCAGCTGTCTGGCAGGGGCACTTCCTGCAGGTGTGGAGCCCACCCACGGCCCTCCTGTGCACCCAGCCTCCCAACCTCCTGTGCCCAGCCCCCCCCCCACCCGGCCCAGCCTCCTGGCCTCCCTGCGGCGCCCAGTGCCGGCCAGGCCACGTCCAGCCCCACCCAGGCCTGCCCTTAAGCAGGGTGCCAGGGGTCACGTGGCCACCACAGCTGGAGGGGGTCAGGGGCGTCCCCTGAGCTGTGCACATGGCTTCGGGGGACAGGAGACAAACTTCAAGCAGCGAGGCCTCCGGACTCTGCATGCTGAGGGCATCCTGGAGGACACACTGACTTTCAGAAACGCAGCCCGCCAGCGGCCCCTCACCCGCCCCGCACCTGCCCCAGTGCCTTAGGAAGCCTCCTGGAGGGAAAAGCCCAACCTGCCTGTGCAGGGCGTGCACTCCACCCGCACCTTCTCTCTGCTCCCTGGTGACCGCGCAGAGACCGTGACCTCGCTGTTCAGTGCACCGCGTGTTGGATGCCGAGGTCAAACCGCAACCTTCCCAGGAGACCCTCAGGCTGTTTTGTGAGCAGTGGGCCTCACCTTGGTAAGAGGTTGAGTACTGTGTCAGCTACATGAGTGATAACGACATTTGTGGAGAAGGTGAGTTTATGGGTGAGGAAGAGTGGGGAGTAGAGCACGTGTGACTTGGGGCCATGTCAGGAATCCCTAGAGGGAGGACGATGAAGGAAGGAGTGGCCTGCCTTTCACTGCAGGCGGTGGGGGGCACGGAAGAGAGGCCAGGTAGTTCCCGTTGGCGGCACCAGGCTGGAGGCTCCTGGCCCCGAGCCAGACTGCTGAGAGAGACAGACACGCACGAGGACAGACTGACTCTGAGGACACGGTGGCCCGGACACAGGGCCCGGAGCAGGTGGCCCAGCTCCCACCCAACTCCTGTGTGACTGGAAGCAGCTTTCTCTTGGTACTAAACCACCTTCCCAGCCTCCATGTTGAGCCAGTGACCCAGCCAATCCCTCTAAGCTCCTTGTCCACTCGAGTGCCTGAGGCTTTCCTGCCCTCGGGGACCCTGCCGTGTTCCTTCCTTGGCAGCTCCTCTCTCCCTCCCAGGGCTCGGCTCAGTCTGTCCCTTGAAACTTTCGTCAGTGAATTGGAGAAGGTTTTACACCTAAAACAAATGGGCTTATCCAGCTGGAGGATGGACACACGCTTAGCGGTGTTCATACACCGACCACAACACCAAAACCCCAGCTAATTACGGCGAGTAAAACAATGAGCTGCAACCAATGATGCCAAGCGAAAGACCCCACGTGCAGATGACACGCGTTGCAAAGATTAGCCAGGGGCGTGCCGGCCCACGTTTGACCCCTGGCTCTTCAAAACTGAAAACAAACCAAAACAAATAAATAAAAGCAAACCCCAGTTTGCCGTGTTTGTCCACGTCCTGCCGTGGCTGGTGTCACACTACCACCTTGGCCTAATTCCCGAGAATTCAGCGGCGGCCCGCCCCAGCGTGCAACCGTGTCCCGCGTGGCTCTAAGAGTGTCACGCGTGTTCCCTGTGTCACTCTCCGCCAGCACAGCACAGCACAGGGAGGTCGCTGGGAGTGTGACGTGAGGGGGCAAGGACGGGCGGCTCAGCTGGCGGGACCTGGCTGCCCCCCCCCCCCGGGGTTAAAAGCAAGGGCTTAAGTCGTCATCCCGCTTCACTTTGGCAAAAGTTCAGTGCGATCTGAGACACTGCTTTCAAGGGAAGGCATTTACGTGGGGATGTAGCATCGCGTGTAGGGATCCAGAGGGTCCCACGGATGCGGCTCGGGGCCATGAGCAACGGGACAGGAAGGCGTGAGGAGCCGTGAGACCGTTGTCACCCTTGCGTCTCCCGAAGCATCCGGTGTCGTTGAGATGCTTCATGTCGTGTGCGTGATCCCGCGCTGGGGGCCGCCCCGGAGCAGCTCTCAGGCCATGCTCGCTGCCCACCACGCCTGCAGGAGCGCGGCCGACCCCGCTTCCACATGGCCACCCCCAGACGCCGGTCCCTGCCCCTCCCCAGAGGGTGACTGCCCCTCACACAAGCTGACCTGTGTTTCCACGGCGCCCTGCAGAGGTGAGTAGACCCGCAGAATGATCATCTCCGTGACAGCACCGTTCCCCTCGTTCTCTCTCTCTCCTTATTTTTTGGTATGTTTCCCTTTCTTCCCCCTATGGGGTTCCTCTTATTATTGTGCCTCTTATTATTACCTTCTGTTCCTCTGTCACTACCTTCTGTTCTTCTTCCATTTTGCCATTTGATTGTTTTATTAGTACCTTCTTTCTTGATCCCTAGGTAAAGCTTCAATTATCATTTATATGCTGATGACTCCCGAATTTATACCTGCACTCAGACTTCCTCTCTTGCCCCAGATCCATACGCACAGCTGTCTGCGGGCCACCCCACGCACACTCCCCACAAGCACCCCAGACCTCATCAAAGACCCCCCCCAACTCTCCATGCCTTTCTTCCCCATGCGTGGTGCCCCCATCACATGGCAAAGCCCACTCCTCCCCAGCAGCACCAGCCCCTGGCCTCGCCAAACAGTGAATCGCCAGGGCTGGTCATTCCGCAGAACGGTTATCCCTCCGTGAACACATCTATCTCCGTCTCACCCTTCTGCCCAGCCCTGGAGTAAGCAGCCTCCTCTTCCGGCTTCGATTCCTGCTAGAGTCCCTCACCGGGCCTGCGGGGTGTCAGCGCTGCCCCCAACCCTGGAGTCTGCTCCCATTGGGGTCATTTCTGCAGAGCACGTCCACTCGGGACATCCCCTTACTTACAGCCCTACAGCCTCTCCACGGAGCGCCCAGCAGCTTCCCACCGCTGCCGCAATAAACGCTCAGCTCCATGGCTCGAGGTCAGATGTCCGAAATGAGTGTCACTGAATGAAAGCCCAGGTGTCGGTAGGATTGCTTTCCCTTCCGGAGGTTCCAGAGGAGAATCCTTCTCTTGCCCTTCCCCTTCTGGAACCTGCCTACACCGCTGTTCCCGGCCCCTTCCTCCATCTTCAGAGCCAGCAAAGACTGGTGGAGGCTTCCCCAGTTGCATCACCCTGGCTCTGACCCTGCTGCCCCCTTTTCCACATTTAATGGCCCTTGTGATTATACTGAGCCCACCTGGCAACCCAGAATAATTTCCCCATCTCGGCCTCAGTTGGTTAGCAACCTGAATCTCAGCCACAACCTTAATCCCCCTTTGCCGCCCAACCTGATGGGTTCCCAGGTCCCAGGGATTAGAATGTGAATGTCTTTGGGGTTTGCCATCGCGCCGGCCGTAGCTCACTACTGCTCTGGGGTCACGTAGAACAGCCTTCACTCTGGTTCAGGAGCCACGTATCACCTGCCCGTGCCTGACCCCGTGCCCAGGACGTGTTTCCAGCAGACTCCCATGGATCCATCTCTCTGTGAAGTCAAGTTTTTACAGCTGAGACCCCTTCCTCTCCCGGTGCTAGTGGGGAACCCAGGGCACAGTCCCCTGTGTTCGTCTCCCCAACCACGGTCCCCAGGCTGGGACCGTCTAGAGGCAGCTGGCATCCCGCATCCTCGGGCTTCAGCGTACAGAACGTGCCCCTGAACTTCCCATCGCCATCCTCATGGCCTCAGGGAAAACCAGGACACCAGAGAACATCATGAAAAGGAAGGGCAGAGTCCACGATCCTTGTTTTTTTCTCTTCAGTCTTGAAGCCCGCGTCCGAAACAAGCATTTTGAAACACAAATCCACATTTCGTCAAGGGAAGAAAACGCACTTGAACTCCAAACTGGAGTTCCCCAAAGTGAGGCAGGACATGCAGTGTTTGTCCAAACGGCGACCAGAAGGAGAAGGAGCAGAGCCCGTAATACCAGGGACCCGGGGTGGGGAAGGAGGCACAACCAGAGGGCCGTGGCAGGAAGGCGGTGAAGGGAGAGTGGCCAGAGGGGCCTCAGAGGGCCTGGCAGAGCTCCATCTGGGGGCTCACGTGGGTGGGTAGGACCACGTCCGCGTGCAGAACAACCCTGCCCCATCCGTGGCCTGTGCCAGACTCGAGAGCCAGCAAATGCCTGCACGACCAGACAGGTGAGGAATCACCCCTCTCCTGTGCTGGGAACACCTCTCCCAGCGCTCTCAGGTGAGGGTAACACCAGTTACTGTCTGTAAGTGAACCATGGATCACCCATCCAGCACAAGTGGGGCTTTTCTACACCCCAGGAGTTCTTGCTGTCAGAACACTTTGCATGACTATGCCTCCTACTGCCCCAGGACACACAGAAGCCCCCCCGCCCCTGGACCTAGAAGGCATGCAGGGAGGACAGCTCTGCACCGGCACCTGGACCTGGGTGGCCTTATACAGCTGTGAAGGAGCAGCTCGTGTGTCCAGGTGTCAGCACGAGGCAGTAGACCCCAGAGCCACACTATTTCTGGGCACTCAGAGCCCCCGGCTTCTTCCTGCTGGGGTGTCCGTGGCCATGCAGCTCTGTGCTGGGGTAGCCATCATCGTTCCCCTGTTTCCTAAGACTAGGATAACAGGACACGTTGACCCTTGAAATTACTTTATGAACACTGCATGTGAGCTACCCTGAGCAGAGAAGGTGGAATTGGGAATGTGGTGTGTATGGACTGAATTTGTGGGTATAGGACCTCAGGACCAAGTCTGGCTGAGCCCCTCAAAATACTGTGGAGTGCTTTGAAAACTATGTATTTCCCTTTGCCGTAGTGTGGAAAGACTAATTCATTATTTTGTAGAAAGCCACAGAATTATATAATTTTGTAAAAGTATCTTAAGTAAAAGAAATGTAGTCAGATGTGGGCACACTGCTGCATTAAGAGAAGGGGGGTTGGGACCAGTGAGCAGGTGAATCTGGTGACTGTTTATGATGCAAGCTTGCGTACGTGGCTCCAACTAAGCCAGAGAAGAATTTATTTGATACCAAGTGATATTAACTTCTGACACTTGTTTTTTTTTCCTAAGTTGCAGGACAACAAATACTTTGCAAAGCTTTGAATCAACATGTGTGCACTCCAGCAACAGAGGCAGCCAGGTAGGCTCATTCCTTCCCAGACTGAATGAGGCCCTGCCAACGGCACCTGGGGAGCCCAGGATACTGGCAAGGAGGTCCCGTTGCGCTAAGGGGCTTCTCTTCCCACTGGGCCTGAGACTCCCTCCCTGACATAGACATACCTAGACAGGTATGTCCCCTACCTGGGCACACCCGGATGGCGATGAGGGGGTTCCTGCAATAGGGTACTCAGCACAACAGCAGTTGGGCTCAGAAAGCCTCTCTGTTCCTGCAAATCTACAACTCCCTCCCTCACAGATTCCAGGGGTTCGAAAGGCTCTAGCGAGGGGGAACCTGACACAAACAGCCCAGCCTGGGAAGCCCCCGTCATCCAGGCTGAAGATCTCCTCCCCGCCACGTGAGGAGCTAAGCCACCAGGGGAAGCTCCCTCTGCACGCCCCGCAGGTATGACTCACCGACTTTCGCAAAGCCCAGTCGTACCGGACAAACCACACAGACCAAAATATCACCACAGGGGCTCTGAAAGTTCAATTATCATTGGAACCACAAAGTTCAGCCTGGGGCAGCCTGCTAAAATGGGAGACTTCAGTGGGACTCAGATTCCCCTAACATAACAGACCAAATGTCCAGGATACAGTCAAAAATCACTCATCATACTAAGAAGCCAGGAAATCACCATGTGAATAAGAAGCCACCAGCTGTCACCAGTGCTGACAGAAATCAGGTGTCGGAATTACCTGGCGAGAATTTTAAAGGAGCCACATCATAAAGGTGATTCAACAACCAATTACAGATGGGAAAAAAAGAAGATATCAGCAATGAAATACAAGTTTCTCAAAAAAAGATCTAAATGGAAATTATAAAGCTAAAAAACACAATCACTGGAAGAGGAAACCTCACTGGCCGGGCTCAACAGCAGGCAGGGCTGATGGAAGACCGAGCCGCGGCTCAGGGATGGGTGGATAGGCTCTACTGGCCCACACAACACAGAGAAATCAGCTAGAGAACAAATGGGCGGTGCCTCAGGGGCGTCAGGGCCGCAGGCAGGAGCCACGTTCCCATCCTAGAGCCCACGAAGGACAGAAGAGAGTGTGGCTAAGGGATATTTAAAGAAATAATGACAGAAAATAACCAAATACGACAAATACGGAAATCACCAAATATGACTCACTGAAGATTCAACAAGCTGAGCGAGCCCCAAGGAGGATAAACTCTAAGCTAAGAGTGTATCCAAACTAAGATGCATCCTAATTTAATTTCTGAAAATTAACAAGACAAAGATCTTGAGAGCAACCAGAGAGAAACAGCACATTATCGGCAGAAGGGCAGATCCAGTGGCTGCAGATTTCCAGTGCCACACCATGGAGGCCACGGGAAAGGGCACAGCATTTTCTAAGCGTTGAACAACAGGAGCCATCAACCATGAATTCTGTATCTGGCAACTAACAAACAGACAAAAAATCCTTCAGGAATAGAGGGAAAGTAAAGGCGCTTTTAGATGAGGAAATCTGGGGAAAGGGGGATTTATTGCTAGTGGATCTGGGCTTAAAGAATGACTGGACGAAGTTCTGCAGTCAGAGGGGACAGAACAAAAAGGGAAATTGGGGAGCAGAAAGGGGGAGAAAGAGCAACAGGAACCATGCTGCAGGTAAATGCAGTAGGCTGTCCTCCTCACAAATTTCCTAAATCATGCCTGATGATTGCCGCACAACGACAACATCGTTCGATACTCAACACAATACTTACAAGTGGGGACAGCAAAGAAACCTAAACGGAGGTAAGGTAAACAAGCTTTGATAGAAGAGCGATGAAACAGGTGTAAGATAATACCCAGGGCAACCACAGCAAAACTGTACAAAGCAATTCAATTAAAAACATGATAAACAAATAAAATTGGAATCCTTAATCATGTAAGAGTAACATATTTGATATTTGAACAGTGACCCAGAATAGAACCACAAAATACGTTCAACTGGGTTTTCACAAAGGTTCAAGGTAAATCATTCCAGAAAGTACTGCCTTAGTGCACGGGGCTGAAGTGGACATTCGTAAGCAAGACAAACAAAAAAAAAATTAAAAAAAAAACCCAGAAAACAATAACAGAAGCAAAAAACCATAAAATCAAAAACAAACAAAATAAAAATATTCCTCAACCCACACCTCACACTTTATAAAAAGTAACTCAAAGTGTATCATGGACTTAAATATAAAGTACAATAATATAACACAGAAAAAACAATGGAGAAAATCTTCAGGACCTGCGACTAGTTCTTGGACATTAAAAACAAAATTCAGAAAAAGAAAGATTGATAAATTAGACCTCATCAAAATTAAGAATGTTGTTTCGTTAAACTCTCTGTGAAAAGGCTAAGAAGAGCAGCAGCAGCCTGCGAGAAGTCTTGCAAGTCACGGCTCTGACAAAGAGCAATTTCTTCAATGTATATAGAGCCCTCAGTACTCAAAGTGAAGAAAAACAAAAAATCCAATTAGAAAATGGACAGCAGACCTGAACAGCCATTTCTCCAAAGGGGATGCACAGATGTCAATAAACCCACGGAAAGAGGTTCAATTTCATTATCCACTAGGGAAATGCAAATTAAAACTTATGAGATATCATGACACACCTATCAGAATGGCTAAAATTAAAAAAAAAAAAAGTTGACAACAACAAAATCTGGGCAGAATACATCGGTATGGGGCAAAAATTCCCTCATACTCATACACTGCTGGGGAGAATACAAAATGGCACAGCCACTACAGAAAAAGTGTGCCAATCTATTTATCAAATAAACATGCAACTACCAAGTGCCCCAGTATTAAATCGATCCTTTTGTCATTTGTTCTTTGAAAGGGAAGTATATGCAAAATGACCTCCAAAGGCCCAAGGAGCCAGAGAATCGAAGAAAAAGGCCGGCAAGTCCAGCTTGAGAAGTGGTTTATTAAGGGGACTTGGGGACACAAGCATGCTTTGGGCCCCTGCAAGGCTGCAAGGCCGCCTCCTGTAGGACCTGCTTTCACAGCCCTCGAGGCTGGTTGTACACATTTGGGACCATCCAGGAGGGGAATGTGGGAGAATCACCATCACAAACCCAGGGGAGAGTGGGACCTTGTGGCCTGAGGGTGTTCTCAAACCTGTGGTAAAACAGAAAGAAAGACTGGGGGGAGGGACAGCTGTGGGCTAGAAGACATCAGGTCGCAGTGGAGTCATGGTGGGTTTTTCCAAGATGGTGTCAGTTCAGAAGTCTGAACAAGAATGTTCATAGTAGCTTTCCTCCTGATAGCCCCAACCAGGGAACAGCCCGACATCACCCTTCTCTGACTGAAGGATTACACAGATCGAGGTATATCCATGTCCTCCCATATTACTCAGTGCTGCCCAGAGACTGGGAGCGCCCGTGTGGATGGGTCTACAGGGACATGGGCCTGTGGAGAAGCCAAGTCCCCAGGTTGTATACCTTGCAATTCCATTTGTATCACATCTCGACAAAAGTATGTTTCGACTTGGAGAACAGACCATTGGCAGCCAGGGCAGCGGGGCCCAGGGTGAGGGTGCAGGAGCAGGAGGAAAATTACACGAAGGTGGTGTGAGCCATTTTTATGGTCATGTAATGTTCCCTTTCTGAATAAATGTACCTACACGTGTGAGACCGTTACAGACAGCGAGATGCACACACTCACACTCGTACACACTCACACGTGCACGCTCACACACTCACACTCGTACAGAGTCACACGTGTACATGAGCACACCCTCATTTGCACACTCACACGTGCACGTGAACACAATTGTACATGCTCACACGTGCACGCTCACACACTCACACTCGTACACACTCACACGTGCATGCTCACACACTCACACTCGTACAGTCACACGTGTACACGAGCACACCCTCATTTGCACACTCGCACGTGCATGTGAACACAATTGCACACGCTCACACGTGCACGCTCACGCACTCACACTCGTACAGAGTCACACGTGTACAGGAGCACACTCACATTCGCACACTCGCACGTGCACGTGAACACACTTGCACACACTCACACGTGCACGTGAACACAATTGTGCACGCTCACACATGCACGCTCACACACTCACACTCGTACAGAGTCACACGTGCACGCTCACACACTCACATTCGCACACACTCACACACACACGTACATATGAACACACTCAGAGATGCATGTGAACCTGGGGAAATGTGAAAACCTCCAGAGGTATCAAGTTCCATTATTTCCTGGAAATGATACTGTTCTGTATAGTTTTGCCGGATGTTACTCTTCAGGGAACATGGATAAACAGCGCATGGAATCTATGTTACCTTTTATAATTGCATGTGAATTTATAATCGTCTCAGTATAACGTGTTTAATAAAAAAATAAAATGCTGGGCAATGTGACAGATACATCACACTGAACCTAAAAATAAGGCCTTCATTTTATCCATCTATTTTATATGTAAATTACAGTGATTTGCTGCACACATCTAAGTAAGACCTTACACGTATCAGCGAAAGGTGGATTTAAAACACTTAACACTAAGGACCATTGTGAGCAATCAAATACACTAATACTTTAATTAAAATGATGATTAAATAATTCATTTAAAATGATGACTTTGAGATTCCTGCCCTAAGTCTTTGGGCAAAATATCGGAGAGGAGTCTGAAGAAGCCTGATGGACAGAAAGGCGCTATCTCTCCTGCTCTGAGGACGGTCCACGCATGTATCAGAATACCAGTGCCAGAGCATAAACATTTAAAATACATTCAACATGCTTTTGCTCTGACATGCCAACGGTGACTATTCCCAAAAACACTGAGTGAAAAATTATGTCTACAGCATAAGTGATTTCAAATTATTCATTTTTATACTCTGCAAAGGTTTCTATGTTGATCATACCTTATGAGAAGAACATTTTTTGTTTTCAAAAAGCACAGTGGAAGGCCAGGGGTCTTGAGCGCCCCTCTGAAGGGGGAGGGAGCCGTGACTATGGGGGAGGCCTCCAGCCTGACCTCCAGGAGGCCAGATGGATTTGTCCAGGTCCACAGAAGGACTGAAAACCTCTGCCTTC
>NC_142145.1:1952500-1965000 GCF_024610735.1 Ursus americanus
GTGAACACTGTGCATGGAAAACAGTACGAGGCCGAGAGAGCTGCAACGGCTTCCCTGCCAGGCCTGGGCGCAGAGACTCCTGCCGCTTGTGAGCTGGGTGGCCTTCAGCAAGTTACACCGTCTCCCTGAGTCTTCAGGTCCTTCTCTACCTGCAGTGCACAGATCACGCTGACCGATGGTGTGGGGGGCAGCGTGGTGCAGGCGTGGCCGGCGGGAACGGTGCTGGACCCCCAGCAGGTGCACAGCACATCGTACTTACTATATAAATCCAATATTGCATAAGTGTCCTATTCTCTGGAAAGCTGGAATGCCTTCAAACCCCATTTGTTCAACCCCCATTTGGAGCAAAAATGTCGAATAAACCGACATAAATAATCCTATATGCAGAATTCTGATGCTGAGCAGTACGCCCGAGGGTCTGAGGCCTTGGCTAATACAGTTCCGTTCTTTGCTACCGGTCCTGCACTATCCCTTTTTGCTTATTTGTTTTTACATTTCTAAGAGGAATAACCCAAAGCAAAGCAAACACAGGAGTCAATTGGTGCACAGAAATTAAGGTCTTGTGGGAGTATTCCTAATTACACTTTCTTTAATCAAGCTGTTTGTGAAGAGGCACCTGAGCGGGAGGCTAGGAGGCTGCGTGGTTCCAGAATTACTGACCGCTCACCTAACGGGCATCCGTGGCACCGGAATAAATTGGGCCCGGGGGCAACCCTGCCACTGGCTTTAGCTCGAGACATAGAGCAAAGAAAACCCTCCTGGCTGTTCTGCTCCTGCTTTAAAATTTGGTCTAACTTCGCCTAACACAGGCCGAGCCACTCTTGCTTTCTCTCCTTGGTTCATGGAAGTAGAGTTTTGATGGATGGCAGCCAGTAGAATTCATTTGTAATGAGTAGTGGTTCAGGAGATCACTCAAATCCTGGCACCTTTCTTGTGGAAAGCTCCTTTCTAGAGTACTTAATTGTAACATATTGCTGCTATTATTTTAAAGTAATAACTCATTATAGAATGGGATTTCTATACAAGCCCTAATAATTCTGTTATGTCTACCATGATTTTTCAACATTAGCTAATGAAGTGCCCCATCATTTATCAGTAAATAGCATCTAACATTGCACAGTAAATCTTGTGTCAGAATTATTTGTGCCAGCGTCCTCGATCAGGGACAATTAATATCATCAGAATTGGTGATTTGGGAACCTACTCCCTTGTCATGCATCCTAATCTTCCTGGGCAATGAAATCATTTGACAAGTGGATACAACAGTCCCATTTTTCATTCGTGTTATCAGCTTCGGGCTTCAAATGACATCCATATCTGTGAGAGGTATAGAACTTCACCGAAGAGTCAAGATACACTTCGGGCCAAACCTACCAGTGCAGGTCTCCCCGAGTGCCTTGTTCAAACCCCCCCAAAGCTTCTATTTTGGGTGACTGCCAGTGACCCAATCAAAAATGAGCTATGTCGGGTTTTTTGTTGGGTTTTTTTGTTTTATTCACAAATAACATTTCACTGTGCTGTATGACAGGGAAGTAGAGAAATTGTGTCAAATCCCTTCTCTGGGTCAGAGAGAGGCAAAATCTACAATTTGTGCAACTGTCTGCTCTTTGCAGAGATACTGGCTTCAAGCCTCCTCTGTGTGTGTTTATGTGTGCGTCTGCATACAGACCCGTATTTCTCTGGTTTTGCATTCCAGATACATACTGCTTTCAACATTTCATTGGTTCATTAAGTCTTAGAAATTAAATTCAAAATTGCCATCTCCAGCATTCCCCCAAATTTCTTAGAAGTATTGTATTATTGTCTGTGAGTTTCCTTGACCTGTTTAACGGCACTGCTGAATGAACTCCGTTTTCCTATAAAAGCATTCAAGACACATTTCACAGGGACTCTGATGAGGACACCCTGGAGCCTCCTTTTAAGCCTCCCGGGGTGCAGAGTGGCCTTTGGCTGCTCAGTGCGTCTCTCCTCTGCTTTGTGGATCAGTGGACATCCCCGGAGACCCACGTAAGACCTCCTGGTGCAGCCTGGCACCCACAGCAGTGTGGCCGCTGGGCCAGTGCCGTTGCTACGGAACCACGCGGGAAAGGCAGGCTCGGGATGAACACAGGCTCAAGGAGGAATCCTGATGTTCCTTTCACACTTCCTGCAGCAAGACCGTTTGAACACGTGGGGTCCTCTTAGGACCCTCCGCGCGTGCTAATTCCATCCACCCAGGTCAATTGCTACTTATAGAAGCAGCACCCCCGTCAGTCATTCTGAGAAATTGGTACCTTGGGAATCAAGTCAGTCCAACACAGTAATTGGTGGTAGACTCAAATAAAGTGGTAAGTGGGAAAAAGGTGAATTGCATGTTGATTCCCCAACATAGCACAGACAATTAGCCAATATTCCAAAATGTCATTTCATCCACTCTAGATTTCTGAATAAAATGGGATGAGGCACTGGGAATATGGGAATGCTCAGGTTCGGAAGGTCAGGTCAGCATTGTCCGTCCTTTCGCAGCGGTCACTGGAAAGATAAAGTGCTGGGCCAGTGGACGGGCATCTTCACTGCGGGAAGGAAGGACTCGTTTAACCAGGCAGAGGAGGGACGTGGAAACTGCCAGAGAAACGTGGCTTCTGTGCTGGTAAGCAGAGATGCCTTCACTGGGGTACCTGTGTCGTCTTCTCTTCCAGGACCTTCCAGGCTGGTCAGGGCACCTGCATATTCAGGAGCCCTTTGCAAAGACTCTGAAACCGAATGGCCCTGAAGTAAATCTGCATCTAAACAAAATTCAGCTGATTCCTCTATTTAGAACATCATGGAGAGGCGAACAGCTCTAGGGTGTTTCCTTAGCTGGAGCAAACATGGTGACCCAGCGGACGCCCAGCAGGGGTGTGGCCGCGAGGCGTGGCCCTTGGGAGGCCATTGGAGGCGTGGATACGCCCACGCCCTTGGAGGCTGGGCGGCCCGCCTGCCCTGAGTTCCACCCTCTCTCCGGTAGTGCAAACAGGCCCCCCTGGGACTTCCCTCTTGGCGCTTATCTTTAACTTCCACCCACAGACGCAGCCCCGAATCCCCGAGTGGAAGGACAGCCCGTGTATAAGACGCACATAGAGACGGAAAACGGATGGTGAAAGAAATTATTTCCTTCCCTCCTTCAATTCGCATATTCACTTCTACAGCTCAGTGTTTATCACACGGGCTCTTGTCAGCTGTTTCAAATCCTTTTGTGGAAAAAGGCAGAATATAGAGAACTTTATTTTAACTACTTCACTCACACTCTGACCTCCAAAATAGGTCTAGTGGGTAAAGCTTGATTTCCTGTGTGAAAATCAAGTTTAGACTAGTAGGAGCTAAGAACCAACAGGTTCCATCTTTATATTACATCGTAAATAGACAAGGCGGGAATGCATGCCCATCACCTGGTAGAGCGGGCTGTGGCGGGATTTTGCTAATTGTCTTGTATCCTAAGCCTGCACATCCTTCCATAAGCCTAGAGCCATTGTTAGGGAAAAGGTGGTGTATTAATTCATCCCTGTAATAAGATATTGAACCTGCTAGCGTGCTTCCTGTAAATCAAATTTTGATGAGTGAAAACAAACTTTGAGGGGAGAGAAGGAAATGCACGCCGGTTGTGCGCCCAGAAGGGTACGGTTTCTAGAGTCACATTTTCTGAAGGGGAATTATATTGTAACCTTGGAGACCTTGCTTCACAGATGAAGTGTTTTTAAGCAAAACAACAACAAAACTTTGCGTTCTTCAAATCCCGCTCGAAGCTGGCCCGCCCCGTGCGTGGGGCTCCTGGCACAGGCTCGGCCGAGCCGAAGATTAATATTTCAGAACTTGTCATGGGCAGTCAGACCCCACCGCTGCCTGCGTCTGACAAGCTATTTATCAAGTCGCTAAGTGCCAGCATTAAATTATCCCTGCTGTTATGACAGCAACATTATTCATCAGGGTTACTGCCTCCGTACAAGGCTGCTCACAGCTGCTCTGTCTTCTTTTTTGTCTTTTCAGAGGTATATTGATCTCTGCACTTCTTGGAAGGAAGAGCGAGCGGCAGAGGGAAGGAGGGAGGATGGGAGGGAGGGAGGAAGGGAGGGAGGGAGCCACGTAATCCACGATTCCTGCCAAAGACGATGCCCGTTGTGTTGCCGTTCCTCCCAACTTGGAAACTTTTTGACAGAATAAGCTCTCTTGGTTGGGTCGTACTTCTTCATGGGAACCCTGTGAAGGATGGACATGTAGAAATGGGTTTGGGGATGAGCGAACTCACAGCGGGACGGCTTCCTGGGCGTCTGCAGGAGCGCCGTCTGTATCTGTTACCGCTCTCCGCCACGACCCTGACAGTCAAGTGCCACCTGGAGAACCGTTTGCCCGTGGTGTCTGTGTGACTGGATAGGCAGGAACGCTTATTTTACTCAATAGGATTTTATTCAATTTTGTGAGGCTCCAGAGCCATTCAAATTTCAGGGTGAATATGTTTCCCTAGAAACAGCGTGAGTCGAAGATGCTGGGGGAGGATAAAGCTGTGGGCGTCTGTTTCGACGTTTTGATTATCCCCCTTCCGAGCTACACTGCACGTGACTGAGAGGCTGCCTCCTCCCTGCTGGCTTGTCCGCAGTCACGGGGGTGAGGGCACGCCCAGGAAACCAGACCCACGTCCAAGCTGACTGCTGCAGACCCACCATGCGGCTTGTGAAAGTAAGAGAGGGTTGGGGTGGCGGGTCTTGAATTTATCCTCCAGTGGCCGATGGACCAAGAACCACCTCTCCCCACCGGTGAGGGGTGTTCAGCCAGTGAGGACAGGTCTCAGGTCAGCAAGACAAGCCAGAGAGCAGTCACTGAAAGTCCTGAGACAACAGACACGTAACTAATAAGATCGTAATGCCCCTTCCTCTGACCCTAAAGAGAATAGAAGCACCTAAGGGACCTCTTCGTTACAGCTTGGTATTTAGCTCAGATTCAAGCAGAAGAAACAAAAACGCAAAGTCAAATTGTGTATGGGGAAAATGTGGCTTAATTTTCTCGACGACTTAGGGGGAAAGGAGGAAAGAGAAAAGAGGAGACAGGAAAGAATCTTTTCTTTGATGCAAACATATCCATTCATTTCAACGTCCACACGCGTATTCACACACACATCTGTGGGGATGAGCACAGGTATCCGCTCAACCCTGGCACCCGTCTTTGGTCAGCAGTTGAAAGACAAACCTGCCTCTCTCCCAGCTCCCACCTACCGCAGGCCTCAGGCCCAATGTCTACACTTTCAGGGGCAAAAGACCAATACTACGAGTGGTATTTCAAACGACTGAAGAAAGCCCATAGATCCTGACCAGTTGACCCCCCCCCTCACTGTTTACAAAGCTGCCTGAAACCCTAGAACTTGACTCCTCATTAACACAGGTCCACATAACCCCACCCCGTGAGGATCTGGATCTCGGTGTCACCACCCTGCCTGAGAGGAAAGAAAACACTAGAAGTCTCCCCTCACTTTGCTCATTCGCTGATGGGCTTCCTCATCCACACATCGCTTGGTTTTCATACTCAGTTTTTGGAAAACTGGACACATAGTTTGACAAAAGAAAATCAATTTCGACTTAGGCACTAAAATTATTTGAGAGCTTCTTGGTAAACAAAGACTGGGGACACCTTATCTCCATGGGCTTTCTTTCCTCTTTCCTGCGATCTCTTGTTAAGGTTTAGGATATCCAAAACTCAGTCCAGTACAATACACGTGGGATATAGAAAGAAGACTTTGGGTTCCTATTGAGTATATTTCCATTCCAATTTAGAAGTCCTTCATCTGTGTGCAGTGGGAGTGCATCAAAGAAGAAAATTCAATTGGGAAGAACTGAATAGTTGGTGTTTTCCTTTCAAGTGCCTGCAAATACGTGGAGCTCCTTCCTCCTTTGCGTCCTGGCAAGTCAAAGCAATCCACAAATTCGTCAAGAGATCAGAATAACTCACACGTTGAAGGCATCTCAGTGATTTTGTTTATATATTTTAAGTATAACTGACTCACGTGCATACTCCGTTAGAACCCGTCTCCCCAAATGAGAGGCAATTGTTCATAGCTTTATTTTTATTCAGACATTTTCTAATGAAAAATCTCAAAAATATACATAAAGTGAAAAATGTAGTAGTGACCCCGACGCCCACCACCTCGGTTATACCGTCAGCATCGACTCCACTGGCTTCTCCCATCTCCTCTTAGAAGCATTTCACAGCAAATCAAAGGCGTAGACACACGCCATAAACACACACTTTTATATCATTCACTAGAGTTTATCGATGCTTATGATTAGATGTCTCTTTGGAGATAATATTTATGTACAACAAATTTACAAATCTTTAAGTGCACATTTACAGAATTTGGCAAATGCAAACACCTGTTTTAACTTGAACCCTGTCAGGATAATAGAACATTATCATCTCCCCCCCCCCTTCGAAACTCTCTCTCGCCCTCTTGTGGTGGGCATCGGCCCCCACCTCCACAGAAGCAACCCCACAAAAGCCCTGGTGTCTCTTTTTTACCATAGGTTACCTTGCCTGTTTTAAAGTTTTGAATAATGAAATCTAATATGAGATCTTTTCTTCTAGGTAAGAGTTTTCGTTCTGGTGACTGTTTCTGAGATCCGTTTTCTGTTGCAGCAGAAAGCCACTGCTTTTCAATTCCGAGCAGTATTCTTTCTGTGCACGTGTTTCCGGCTCTCTTGGCTAACCGTGCAAAGGTCCGGCCGCACGCTATCATCTTCTGGTCACATTGATTTATTACTGAAATTTTTTGAAAGCTGGTTGATGAATTACTACCTATTCAAAAAGAATAAGTGTCCATAAATAAACCTTTATAGAAATAGAAAATAAAGTTTTATAACTTCAACTAGAATGAAACCTTGCAATAAATACATTTTTATTGAATATTTTGGTCTTGTCTGAGATGACACCGAAGCAGTAAAATCAGGATTTGAACCCAGGCAATCTGGTTCCTGCCATCGTCACAGAGCTATACATTTTTTGTGTGTGTGTGAGTAAAGCAATAGAAGTTTCAGAGTTACACATTTCTTTACTTCTCTTTTACTTGAATATCTTTCAGGGAAAACTTCTAAAAAGTTGAATGAGATGATTACCGTAATTAGTACCTCACCATTGAGTTCCAGAATCAATACAGTGCCTTTTGAAGCATGAAGGAAGCACGCACCTGTAACACACACACACGACATATGTGTCTGTTTTGTGAATATCTTTTACTATATGGATGATAAAACAAGTATTAGCTCAAATAATTTGTTGATAATTTATTGACATTGTAAACAACTGTTTTCCCACCATTTAATAAGCTTTCTTAAATATCAAAGAAAATAGGTTTTTTTTTTAGTTTCCAGATTTAAAACTTGTACACATAATTTAACACTTTAAATTATGAATTTAGGGGCGCCTGGGTGGCACAGCGGTTAAGTGTCTGCCTTCGGCTCAGGACATGATCCCGGCGTTATGGGATCGAGCCCCACATCAGGCTCCTCTGCTATGAGCCTGCCTCTTCCTCTCCCACTCCCCCTGCTTGTGTTCCCTCCCTCGCTGGCTGTCTCTATCTCTGTCAAATAAATAAATAAAATCTTAAAAAAAAATAAAAAAAAATTATGAATTTAGTTTTGAAATAGCTCTTCCTTCAGGCCCAGTGAAATCACTATGGTCTGTGTTCGTTCACCTGTTCAGAAAGCCCATGACTGACCCATTTGGGCCAATGTGATATGAAACGAGAATGTGGTCCTTCAGAGCGCCTTCTCCAAGCTGAGCACAAAGCTGCACTGGATGGCGAGAGCACCTGAACGGGCAGTGCGTGCAGGCCATGACACAGTCTGGTGTCACGGTGCGTATTTCAGAAAGTAGGCCAGCGTCGAACGCATGTCAACACTAGGTCAGATTGCCGGGTTTGAGACTGAGGTCAGAAGCAGGACATGTTTAGAACGCCTTTAATCTGAATACTTAAAAAATACTGTGTGCAAGGAAACGGAAACAACACAGAAAGGGACAGCGGTGACATTAAAAACAGCACCCCCAAAGACGAGGAGCTTTGTTTACAATCTATTCAAAGTTTTGTGCAACACAAATTAAACATAATACAAGCAACTGTTCAATGATGGAGATGAACTTTCCCCCATGGATCCACACTGTTAATAAAAGGAGAAAAGATAATCACCCTCCCACTTAACTGCCCAGTATCCGTCCCTCGAATGGGGCTGGTTTCTTTAGATTCACTTGTGATTACTTTCAAAGCTATTGTGAGTTTATGAGTGCTTTTAGCTTCTAATGCAGCTTCAAATGTCAATCTTTATATCACCGAAGGACAATTAGGCAAACCATGTAATTGTGTTGTCACTTATTAATTTCAAGCTCCAATGTCATAAATTATATGCTTTAATTAATACCGTGTCAATGGCAGTCTGTAACTTTGAATGCATACAGAGGTTAACAAGAATACATAATTAAAAGAAAACAGTGAATAAGGGCACGGCTGAACAGTTTATAAAATTAGGCAAGAAAGTGAATGCTTTGTCAGCATGTAAGCACCATGATTAAAGGAGGGGAGGGATTAATAAACTGGAGCAGAGAAAGGGAAACCATAGAATAAGACAATAACGAATGAATTCACTAAAGACGAATGAACGAATAAGCAGACACAACGAAGCATTCTAAACCAAAATGCTCAAGAATTTGGGTACTTTTGTTGTTGTGGTCTGAATGTGTGTGTTTCCCCCGAAAATCCGTAGGTTGAACCCCAACCCTCAAAGTGATGGTATTAGGAGGTGATCAGGTCATGAGGGTGAGCCCGATGAATGGGACCGGTGCTATTATGTTGGAGACCCCGGGAGCCCCGACCCCTTCCTTCCATGAGGACAAGGTGAGAGGAGCTGGCCGTGTCCCGGGAAGAGAGTTTTCCCCCATGACCCCCACTCCGGAGCCTTGATTGTGGCCTTCCAGCCTCTGTAACTGTGAGCAGTGAATGTCGTTTACAAGCCACCCAGCCTGTGGTATTTTGTCATAGGCTAAGCACTTATCAATAGATGTTTCCAGTTAATTGAGTCGGTAAAATCCTTCTTAGGCTCAATTCTCAAAGTTGGAAACCTTTCTACAATGTATGACCTCACCTGCCTGCCTTAGAAAATACAGCACAGGGAAAACCATTCAGTCGCGTCATGGAGACCGAGAAGCTTGTGGTGCTTGGCAGACTTCACGCAAAACGATATTTCTGATCCCTGTGCTGATTATAAAGGCAGGTGAATACCCTGCATACTCGCTGTTCTAGTCTATGATATTTACGTAAAGATCGCACACACCAGATGTTTTAAAAACACATATCTAACGTTGCTGTTAGGGTTTGCTACCTTTTTTTTCCCCCATAAAATCAGATTGTTGGCCTGCTTTGTGGAGGGTTCTGCTTAGGACTGAATCCAGATTCACAGAAACTCAAAGGTAAGAGGAACATCTCAAAATGGTACAACCCAACCATTGTACACATGGGGTGACATGGCTTTCAAGGTCGAAAGGCAACTCAGTAGCAGAGCCAAACACGGGGGTCATGGGGTTGCTCTGATTATACATTAAAGTAACCTTTATGCTCCCAAGGTGGCAAGTTACGCGAACTGGAGATGGAGTGAGAACCAACGTCTCTCGGAAGGAAGTTGGGCGCGCAGACGGAGGGTGACTGACGTAGGCGAGCACTGGGGCCGCGGGGCCAGGAGGACTCCGAGAAGGGAGTGCTCGAGCAGCTTAGCTGCTGGAATCGCCGTGATCTCTTGGCGCTCTGCGGTCGTGACGATCTGAAGTATGTGAGGGGTCATGGCACACAGTGCGTTTCACGACAGCACGATGAAGGGGACGAAGTGGATGGTTCACTGCTCATGTTGGACTTGACCTTCCTCCCCTCCCTGAAGCAACTGGCTTAGGGCGTTTCCATTGATTATCATGGAAACAACTTCAACCAAAACCACTAGTTTTCCAGTTTTCTCCCCAAAATAAGAACTCTATTCCATCACACTGGGTTGCAAGGGTGCATTATATAAGTCTGTGCATATGTAACATTTTCTGTGTGCTAACGAGATACGTCAGATTTCCATGACATGGTGGGATTAGAATTGGTACCGAGTTCCTACTCAAGCCCTCATGTGAGGGTATGTGCCGTTTTATAACTCAGGGATTTGGGGGTCTTATACTGGTGTTTTTGTGCTGTAAATGTCCTTTTGAAAATATAATAAAAAATTCAGTGGGTTATTGGAGATGCCTGGTTGAGTCAGCAAAGTCTTATCAAAACTGACTTTCAACAAGACCCAGCAATCCCACTGCTGGGCATACAACTGAAGGAAATGAGCCTACGTGTCTGGAAGAACTGTCTGCACCCCTGTCCACAGCAGCACTATTCACAAGAGCCAAGACATGGAGACAGCTCAGGGGTCCGTCAGTGGATGAACGGATGAAGAAAATACGGCCTACACACACACACACACACACACACACACACACACACACACACACACAGAGTGTCACTCAGCCATAAAAAAGCAAATCCTGGCATTTTTGACAACATGAATGAAACCTGAGGGTATGATGTCAAGGGAAATAAGTCAGGAAGAGAAAGGCAAATGCTCTATGATCTCACTTGTATATGGAATCTAAACAAAGCTGAACTCTTAGAAACAAAGAGTAGACGGGCAGTTGCCAGGGACCAGGGCTGGGAGATGGGGAGATGTTGGTCCAACGGTACAGACTTCCAGCTGTAAGAGGAACAAGTTCTGGGACCTACTGTCCAGCCCGGAGACTACAGCTCACAATACGCCATTGTACACTTGTAAGCTGCCAAGAGAATCGATCTTAAATGTTCTCACCACACACACGGAATCATGACCACTACGTGACGTGACGGAAGTGTTGACTATCACTGTTGTGGCCGTCAGTTCACAATACGTATCAAACCACCATGTCGTCCATCATAAACTTACCCAATGTTCTGTGTCAACCATATCTCCCTAAAGCCAGAAGAACAAGAAACAAAAATGATTAGGGGTGCCTACAGAACCCAGCCTTCATCCTCCAGCTACAGATCTCATCCTGTTCCGTACAGAGAGGCAACTGCAGAAATGGTTTCCACAAACAAGTAAAGGGTAAATAAATAAAAGGAAAGAATTGTCAGACGTTTTGTGAGAAGTGCACATTCCCGGAAGCACCCTGACACCTTCTGATTCGTGATATGAATGAACGCAAGTCTTTGGTACAATCCAGTTGGAGGCCACCGATCTGCAACGGCCAGGAATAACAGCTCGAAGCCAGGTCCTCCAGCACCTTCTAGCCCGTCATGCTGCAGAAGGGACGGGCAGCCTCGAGCGTCATTGCTGGAGCAAAGTCCTTCGTCCTTCCACAAAGCACTTTCTCAGAAAGAGCCATCATTTTCTGAGTAATTTCTGAGCAGAAGGACTGCATGTTTAGCTGCTTGCGTCATCTCATTTAATTTTTGCACGCTTAGGGGGTTAGTTCTAACGTTATCCTGCTTATATGGGTGAGGAGACTGGGGTTTCGATTGGTTAGGCATCTTCCTCAGTATCACACGGCGAGTAAGTGGAGACGCTCGGTCTGTCTGAATCCAGAGCCCACCCTCTTAATCACTGCCGAGTAAAGCTCCTAGCACCCTTCACGGAAATACTCTAACTTGTAGAATTTTTTCCTAAAGAAATAATTCAATAAAATGAAACATTCTAAGTGGAAAACAATCTTCTTGGTTTTCTGAAATAATCGGAACATTCGAAGGTTGGGCGATGGTTACATAAATTCTGTTCAATCAAACAATACGTAGAGACTACGGGTCCTTAGAGAGATGATACAGCCGTCGTTAAACGAAAACCAGCTGGGCAGTATCACTGGGTTCTGCTAGTTTGGTGAATAAGTACATAAGGGCAAAAACTGAAAAAAAGATGAGAAGACGAAAATTTTGGTTTTTCTCTGTTACCAAAATTCGAGACAGATTGATTTTACTTCTTTCACCGCCTTCTCCCTTCTTTCCATCAACAGCTTGGGGGCCTGTCTACACCCGAACACCGGCGCACCCCCCCGGGGCTCACGGCCCAGCGAGAGCGATGGGGAAGGGCAGTGCCAGGAGGCAGGAAGCGGAGTCACGGACCCAGGGCACCTGCCTGCGTCCCTGAAGTCTTCCCGGGGGAAGTGGGAACAGGCATAGAAGCAGCTGCAAAAGGAGACTATTTCTGACAGAAAAGGAAATGGAGGGATTAAAGAATGCACTCTGCTTGTGGAAGAGTTAGTGCTTAGCTTGTCCGGAGTAAGAACTGTCTTGTCTGTCCGTCTGTCTGTCACCTGTCTATCTACGTATCATTCTCTCTCCCTCCGCCCCACACACATCTACAAACACATGCACATGCCTGCCATCCCTTACTTAGAATTCGTCTTATTTGGCGAGAAGTTTGTTAATATGTGGACTTATTTTTATTTATGTAGAAAGCAAAGTCTTTTGT
>NC_142145.1:4115000-4190000 GCF_024610735.1 Ursus americanus
ACCATGATGTACATTTAACAAAATTACATCTACGAAACCTCAATATATGTACTCTATTATTCATACGTAATAAAAATGTTAAACGAGAGCTCAGTGTCTGTCAGGAAATGACAAAAGCCAGATAACAAAGAACTAACTAAGGCCACCGCCTGACTTTCAGGAAACCTCACGTGTTTTACAATTTGCTTTATGAAAATAAGTTCATGCACTGGTACTTTAACAAGAACCTGAAATATTAGCAAGTAAAGTATCCTTATCAGACCTACTCTTCAATGGGGTGTTTCCTGGAACTACATAAATTCTGAGTCTCAAATACCGTAAATTACTGGCCTTCACACAAGTCCGCAAGAATGACACCCATCCAAGCCATCCAACTCTCCTTGGGGCCTTCAGGAAGCTTATCCCAAGGGCTCTCCAGGACAGACCCTGAACGAACACATGCTGTTCTCTCTGCCATGTGGACCCAAGAAGGCAAGGCATCAATATGTGTTCTCAATGTACTTTAGAAAGACCAAAACACCCACAATACCCAAAACACTGTTTTATTTTTCTTTTCTTTTTATTTTTTTATAATAATTTTTTATTATATTATGTTAGTCACTATATAGTACATCCCTAGTTTTTGATGTAAAGTTTCATGATTCATTACTTGCGTATAACACCCAGTGCACCATGTAATACGTGCCCTCCTTACTACCCATCACGGGCCTATCCCATTCCCCCACCCCCCTGCCCTCTGAAGTCCTCAGTTTGTTTCCCAGAGTCCACAGTCTCTCATGGTTCATTCCCCCTTCTGTTTAACCCCCCCTTTCTTCTTCCCTTTCTTCTCCTACCGATCTTCCTACTTCTTATGTTCCAAAACACTGTTTTAAGACAGGGGAGACGAAGGAAAAAGAGGCAGATTTGGCTCTCAAGAAAATCACAGGCTACTGAGGGAGAAAAACCATTTACAAAAATAACCTCGGTGTCATATTTTTAAAAAGGTAAAATGCCATCCTAAATTTAAAAGAAGAAGCAATTAATGGGGTGGGGCAGATGCAAGCAGACTTCCCAGGGGTGGCATTTAATCTAGATGTTAAAAGACAGGGACAAATGGACATGGAGAGGTGGCAGGGATGACGTGGTGAGACGTGGCAAGATAAGTGCACAACGAGGCTCCCAGCACTAGAAGCACCACACCCACTAGGGCTCTGATCGCCTGCCACCCCCTTCGGGCACCATCCAGTTTCCTAGGAAGAGGGTGACACCCTGTGACCTACGTTAGCTTGGATCAAACGTTACTGTTGACGCTTCTCTATCCCCCCACGGAATTCCATGAGACACATCTTAACTGCATTTATGATCTATTACAAAGAGGTCTGTTTGGTAAAAACTTGGTAGTCTCCTCTTTAGGCGTGAAGATAGTTTTCTAGTAGATCAGCTGAAGGACACAGAAAGACGAGGACGAGACAATCCTGTAAACGTTATAACCTAAAAGGGTAAACGAGACAAGCACACAACAGGAAGACGGCGCTTGGCTCACCTTGTATCCTTAAGGGCCGCGTAAGTGCACGGTACGTGGTGTTCTATAAATAATTCTGGACCAACCAGCTGAACTCATAAACCAGTGAGTAAGAGTTTCGTTCTTGACTCAATCTCCCAGACTCCGAGTGAGACTGCGAGATCGGTGTTACAGCCACAGGGGTCACGCGGGCCACCAGCAGCTCCCGACGCTCATGCTGTTGGGTCCTCTCAGCTACCTGAGCGTCTCTGCTTATTTTATAAACATACAGAACGTGACGTACCTGCAAACCTCCCACCTACTTGCATGTATCATGCCCATGTTTCCCATATTTGTTTCAGCAACTTTCTTTGGTATTCTAAAGCTCTTAATTTTTTAAATCTTAAACATTTATACATTAAATTTTTAGCAAATGCTATGGCAGGCCACAGCAGAGGGATAACAGCTGTGCTATGCAGACAGCCATCTCTGGGGGGAGAGTAGGTAGGCCTCAACACCATTTCCAGGTCTTACATAATCTGTCTACTTTATAGTATTTACTAGAAAGTCAAAATGCCAAGTAGTACCCTAAGATCTGTCATGAGAAAGGGCATTTTGTTACCTGCTCTTTCCTCAGGCTTCACTAGATGTTTCTACCCAATATAAAGTGATCTTAAAAGGTTTCAAAGGCGGTGGGGGAAGTCACAAGCAAAAGAAATAAAAATGATAACAGATTTCGCAAAAACATGTGAATTAGAGGACAACATAGCAATGATTTGCACATTTTGAGGGAAATGATTATAAACATAGCATGTTACACATAACACCCGTACCAATTCCTTTACCAAGAGATGTCATTACAAAGTTCCTGGTTTCCAGGTTCTAGAATGAAGCCCTTTTTCATGTTGGGAACTATGATACGAAAGTCAGTTAAGGGTTCATCTTTTAATGTAAATTTATAAGGCTTCCTAAATTAAACTCTAAGCGTTTTCCGATATGTTCCCAGAAGGTTTCTGTACTTACTATGTTCCGTCTTCTCCTTAGCATCCCCTCCCACACCTGGAATGGCTCTGGGGCCTTGTTTGGTCTCCCTGTTAAATATGGTGGGGAAACTGTCTTCGCTGAATCACTCATGACATGATTTGTAATAACACAGCCAAGACTAAATAAAACCCACATCTCTAGACTTAAAATTTTGAACAGAGTATACTAAATATCTTCATTGTTAGATACATAACAAAACTAAAAATTCTCACAGGGGTTATCAGTAGGCCTTATGCACAAAGTAAAACTCAAGAACCGGTCGGGAGCTGAATTATATGATTAATACCATTATCGTAGTAGGTGCTTCTGCCTTATGGAAACTCTGTTACAACAGTATGTTTTTAAAGGCCTAAAGGGCAGACAAGTTATGTCAAAATATATAACTCCTATTTTGAGTTGTGGTCCTTCACCTTTTCCTTCCATATTTCTATAGAAGGTAAGCATCCCAGCAGGAGAGTCTATACTCCTCTTCTTCAAAGTATATTTTTAAATGTTATTTAAAGTATTTTAAACCCTATGAGGTGGATTATTGACTCAATTTATTAGCAACTTAATAAAAAATCAGTACACATCCCACTTACATATGAAGACAAGGATATCTTGATACTTCGGTGCTTTACTACTTTATAATTTTTTAAATACAGGAAGTGGTGTCACTATATATTTTTATGTTCTTTTGTAATCTCTCCAACTCAGGATAATTTAGGATATAATTACGTTAGCAATGCTTTTTAAAGCTGTAGATGTCCCTACCTCTCTTCCAGAAAGCTCAGTCTAGGTACACGCAACTGGGAAACTCTGGTACAAGCACAGGCATGTAATAACAATTATCCCCATTAAAATGTGAACAATCTTAAATTCCATCAGCTGGGGAGTAGATAAATAATGGATTTAATCACAAAGTGGGATATCATAATGTAGTAAAAATGCATCAACTAGGGCTGTATTTATCAGCAATCTCAAAAATGTGACTGCATTAAAAGAAACAAGTTGGGTACAGAACTGCACCACTGACATAACATTTTTCATAAAAAGAAAGGCATTAAATACAAACCTATGAAAGCATGTACGACACCAGGTCTCTGAAAAGAGGGGTTAGGGCACGCATGTGGGGACAGTGCTCAGTCTTGTGCTACGATTTGGTTGTTTTTAAAAGAGAAGGAATCCAAAGTCAATGTGACTGTATGTTAACATCTTCCCAAATGCTTTCATTGTTTTTGAAATTTATCAAAAGTCAAAAGTGAGTATTTTAATTAAACAATCCAACAGTCTTTTTTATCTTCTCTACATGACTCCTTGGACCAGTCCTGTCAAGTTAATAAATCACACAAATTCACATCTGCAAAAACCACACGGCACTGAGTGCGGTCTGCTGTGCCACAGATACAATTTCGATAGAAGAGTAAGCTAAATTTTGTCAAAATATTAACTAATCATGCAGTTATTATCTTTCAAAACTGTGAAACAAAGGTGTTGACTGATTCAAAACTATTCCCATAAAGCCCAACTGAGACTGCAAACACGTAACCGCCAGGTATTGCCGGCCATCATGGGGAAACACGGAGCACGGGGCTGTGAACACAAGGGCAGGTGCGCGTGACTCCCCCCAAAACTATCCAACACAGTAATGAATTTGTTTCCACAATTTCTAAGTTACTCAACTACTACCAATGCCCAGGCAGTTTCTTGGGAATGGAAAGCCTCTTTTTAAAATGATTTTAATTTCATAATGATATGATAATACACTAAGAGATGAAATGAAAATAGAGAATGACGGACTCTCGGCACAGTAGGGTCACCGTAGGAATTCTGCTGAGCTGCAAACATGAGGGCAAACAATCGCTTTCTTGAACAAAGCAGCACATAAAAGGCATCTAAAGACAACCACTGAAGAGCAACTACAATGCTCAATTAATTCACGTGTGCGCCTCAGGCTGAAAAAGTACCCCGAAGGACAACAAAGCAAAATGACAAAGTTCAGGACATTCTGCCACGATAACAGATACAGGATCTGTAAGCACCAGAACCGTGAGATGCCTGTATTGTTTCTGGCCCGGGAAACACCGGAGTAAAAATACACGAGACTGCTTTTAGACGGATTCATGGGCAACAATCACTAAATCCACATTAAATACCCACAGTATTATTCCACAGTAATCTTATTCATGTATAAAGTTTCAAAGTACTACATACATGTTTAAATAAAATATCCAACTTTAAACTGCATGGAAAATAAATCAGTATTTTCTCTGAACTGAGTAATCCAAAAGGTATAGCGACAGCTAAATAATAAGTATGAGGACACTTGGGGTCCCTCCGAGCATCTCCTTCCAAATATTTGTGTGTGTGTATATGTGTACAAAGTCCAAATAAAAACTCTGACTCAATGAATGAAGTTATAACCCAAAACCAAAAATATTTCACGATAATACCAGAATCCAGATTACTTGAATTAGGCTAGACTGGGAGAGTGGCCTGTTTCTGATTACATATAAAACATGAGCATGATTTATATCAAAAAGCCACAAAGAGCTAAGATTAGAAAGGTTTCATTTACTAAATTCAACTCTTCAGGCTCAAGTGTGGTTACAGATGAAAGTTGCGCCCCCCCCCCACCCCCAGGGCTTTTATACAGCACGCAAGGGAGCCTGCTACTGAAGCCAAGAGTCTTGAGTGCATTTTTGCCCTGAACAGGTGATAATTAGCCTAATTAACAGGCTAGATCCTTGTTAACTATTTGGAAAAGAAATTTAACCTCACTCACGCCAAAGCCTGTCATTTTAAAACCTCTTAACATATCATTCAGATCCTAAAAGCTGTGAAATACCTTTTCTGGCTCTTTCAATCCAATCCAAAGGTTGAAAAGCTTTGTGTCAAAATTACTTCTGGGAGGAGCATTAAGCAGAATATTAATCCCAGGTTGCTTTAGTCTACTAAGAACCAAGAGAATGACTCATTCTAAAGAAAAACATTCAAGGATTATAAGGGCTATGCCCTCAGAGATTTGAATTCATCCTTCAAAATCTCATTCCCATGAAATTTTTCTTTGTCAAAGAGACCATAAACTCCAGTCTACCTGAAACCATCCCATGCAGTTTGGCTGGAGTTTTTCCCATTCCCCTGCGTGGGCTGTATCCAGCGCTCACGAGCACAACAGTGTCTTCGGTCAGGGGCTTGGAAAGGCTCTGTGTAAAGAACAGTAAATATCTTCTCCATGGCGGGTCATCAGGTTTGATGCAACTACTCACCTCTGCTTCCACAGGACAGAAGCAGCCACAGGCAGTATGTAAACAAAGGACTATGAGCTGTGTTCCAATAAAACTTTATTTACAAAAACAGTTAGTAGGCCTGATCTGGCCTGCAGGCCATAGTGTGTCAATCTCTGGCTTAGATGATAGAGGTCACATCACTGCCCCCACCTATGTCCCCCAAACATCCTGATCTACACAGGGCAAAAAAACCCGAATTGAATGCTGCTGAAAACAAAGCTCCACTAAGTCCCCTTCTCAGGGTCTGAGAAGCTGGGTTAGTCCTGAAATAGTTTATGTTTCCTGCATGGCTCTAAAACGCCAACATGAGAACAGGTGGAAGGAATTATACCGCATATGAGACCCATTCCCGTCGCAGGCTACCCCCTCCTTTTCAAACTACCCCCTTTCAAGGGTTTCGCAGAGCTGGAGGGCTTGGGAAGTTGAAACAATTTTAACAAACCATAGAAGTTAAGTCCTGAAGAACAAGACATATATTAAATTGCCACAATCCTCTACTCTGGACTAAATGAAATTTTATTGCTTCAGGTTAGGGAAGAAAACACTGGATTTATGTAAGGAAGGTTAAAATAGCAGTTACAAATAAAGGACTAATATTACTCTTTAAACACCATATATAGAGAATTTCTTTTAAATCATTGCTCTTACTAATATAAATATTTTGAGATAAATTGACAAAACGAATTTCAAACTCCATTTACAGCTTCATCACAAATGTCCTGACTTTTGTTAAGTCTTTGGACATTTACAACACAGTCCTAACAATCTTCAGATTATAGTTGTTCAGCTCCTTCTATAGCAACTGATCAATAAAAAAAAAAAGTATGTATTAGAACTTAGTGTGTGTCTAGCACTGAGCCGTGCTAGCTTCACATCTATAAATAAACAAAAGACATATATGCCTCTGCAAAAGTAGCCTATGGTTCAATGGTCAACATTAATATCAGGGAAATAATTAGAACACAAAAGCACCACATTCCGTTTGGGCTTTCTAAGGAGCATCTTTTAAGATGCTTAGAAAAAGCCTTGGTGGCTACTGACTGAAATGGCTAGAAGGGCTTCCTGGATGAGGTGGGGCTTGAGGTGAGCCTGGGAGAACAGAGCAGTAACATCAGTAACGCAGGCAGCAGGCATCGACAAGCTCCGAGCAGACACAGGCAGAGGCGGCCAGGTGGGGGTGTGTGTGTGTGTGTGTGTGAGCAGAGAGCCAATCATCTGAACCCCCACACGTGGGTGGGGAGCATGCTGCACGGAAGGGAGAAAGTTGCGAATCGAAGCACAGTCAGACGAAGATGGCCCCAGTAACCAGAGAGAGGGACTCGGTGTTGAGAGGACAAAAGGAACCATCAATCTATTATTGTTTTTCTCCTTCCCCTTCCTATGTCTGTTCAGTGCTTGCTTTTCACAATTATTGACTATAATTTCTAAGGAGGTAAATGTGCCTTTACCCTTCCCGGGTGCCCACGACCACTCAGATGCAGTATATATGCATACAAGCCACTAATCTGTGCATGTCTGGGGGAAAGAACCTACCAAAACAATGTCCTCATCTAAGGTTTAAGATGAGCTCACTTTTATATTTGGCCAAGTAACGCAGTCTTCCAAACACACGTTAGCACTAACAGACAGTTGTCCTTCAAGCTACGCTCCTAGAGATGCTACGAAAATGTTACTGAAAAGCTAAGAAACTCAGACTAGATCATTTACACATCAAGGGAAAAACCTTTTACTAAGTTTTCAGATGACAATCTCACCAGGTACTTACTGTATTAGAATGAACCACTTAACAAATATAAACAGGACAGATTTTACCAGTAAGATAAAAAACTGGCTTACAAAAAGGAGAAAAGCACTAATAGAGAAAATCAACTACAAAATAATTTTCTTTAAAAATCTTATTACATTAAAATTAGGGGCACCTGGGTAGATCGGCCAGTTGAGTATCCGACCCTTGGTTTTGGCTTAGGTCATGATCTCAGGGTCGTGAGATCGAGCCCTGTGTCAGGCTCTGTGCTCAGTGCAGCATGCGCTTGAGATTCTCTCCTCCTCTCCCTTTGCCCCTCCTCCAGCCTGCGCGCGTGCACACTCTCTCTCTCTCTCTCTCATAAATAAATAAATAAACAAACAAACAAACAATAAACACAACATATATTAACGGAAGCCGAGTATGAACAAGAATTTCTGTCCCAATTCTGACAACCTGTCATAGTCCTAGTCATCAAAAAACTATGATTCATACAGAATTTATAAAAGTCATAATAAGGTCTTCATACTATGGTGTTATAATATTATGCTAAGAAAATGTTTCATTAACATGACTGAAATTTTACTAGGACAGATATATATCATAGAAAAACCTCATACATCTCTATAGAATAAATCCCAACCCCTTTTGCTAATAAAGCTGACAGTTTCATAGGAACAATGTCACTCAGTTTCTTGCATGCCACGTACTCAGAAATAACACTCAGGTTCAGATATTCATGCTGCTGGGGAAAGAGAAGCTAGCGTCTGGCCTTGGACAGCCTTGCTGAGCCTCAGTAGGACAATACAATTCTTATTCCTGGTGTGTACCCACATCAGTATTTCTAAAAATACTGGGCATGGGGCACCTCTTCATTCTGCATTGCAGTTAGATCACTGGTGTTCTGTAAATGGGGAATCAAGAGAATTATCTGTTATTTCACGATGACTTAAAACAGCAACGATAAAGAAAGCCATAGTTTCCTACTTGGATTCCTTGCCAGCAATCCACGCCAGCAATTCTCTCCAATAAAGACCTATCAGGGTACTTTAAAAACAGTAATAGTTTTCTCAACAAAATTAATAAGCTGAAGACCACATGACTGCTTATAAGTGGTGCTTGGATTAGACCTCTAACACCGGAAACTGAAATCTGTTAATGCCATAGCCCTGTAAGAACCAGCAACTGATACCAGCAGAGTAGTTAACTCTCTGAACGTGTGCATTGTTCCCAGTTAAGGGACAACAGACTCTCACTATGTATCCCAAATGACTCCATATAGGACTCAAATATACAATCGATTAAATTGAAATGAACAAAATATCCTTTCTACCAAACAAGTTAAAATTTACTTTTAACGTATGTACTACTAGTATTTTTTTTCCTAAAAACTATTCTTGTAATACTGGAACATGTTCCATAGATCCATACATCTTATACGCTAGCAAATATGGTATGCTTAAAAATTTATCCCATAGGTCTTTATGTTTCTATTACAGAAACAGAATTTCTAGACATTTGAATATATTTTCCAGATTTAGAAAGGACTGTCCAACCTGATGGTGACTGTGTGATTTGCTGGAGCTGGGAAAGGCAGCCTTTCCAAACTTGGGTATTTCATTGTCTTGGCCTTTGTCATCATCTCGGCCTTCTAGCATGTCAGGATGATCTAGGGAACCATTTGAGCTCAAGGTAAGATTAGCTAGAAGGGTTGAGATGTATTGCCCAGCAATCTCCGAGTTCAGTACAAAATTGACCCTTTCTGAGACCTCCGTCCGGAGAGCAGCAGTTACAGCACACTCCGGAGTAAATATCCCGGGGCACTTGTGCACTGGGGCATCACCACGACACGGCGTGAGTTCAGCCGACGAACTCCATGTGGACACTGTAGAGACTGACACGGATCACAGCCTGCTTTAAATCATCATATCCTGACATTCAAATATATAGAAAGATCACGTTGTAAGGGATGTGATTTGTTCCTTGCTAAACCATAAGTTCAAGGGAAAGTGCTAAAATTACATTTACATAAAAAAACAAGTTTTTAGGGTTTTTGAAGTTACTGTGATCCTACTGCGAGCAAGCAGTTAATAAAATACTAGAAGACCCCTCACCATTTCCCACACACGGCCACCGTGCAATGGGCATGAAGTCACCTGCAGTGAAGCGTGAGTAAGACCAGAGGGTGCATGCATGTTTGACGTACATGCAGACGGGAAAGACGTCTCCAAAGCAGGGCAAAGCAATTGTGCTAGCTTCCTTTCAACACAAAAGAGTATTATTTATTTAAAAAATTGGACATGTGCAGCTATGGGTTCTTCTTTTCACAAAACAGATTTGTGAATTTCATCTACTTCTCATATATCCTAAAGTATTTTGAAAAGATAAGTTCGGATAGGCATCTATAAACACTGTATATATAGATCACCTATACTAACTTTTTGAATCTTCAACACCTCAAGCCTATGTGGATTTCCATTATCATTTATTATATACCTTCCAGCATTGAAAATACCAGACTAAATTTCTTTCTCTTATAATTAAAGTGCACAAGCAAAAACAGCTGGAAAGATGTTAGGTGATAAAATATATTTACACTTGGCATAGGGATAGTGTTAGGGAGGCTACAACACAGAATTAACTGAAGCTACCAAAATGAGGTTCACGACAGAAACAACATTTCAATTATGGGCTGGGAAAGAACAGAAATGAAAGGCAAAGAGCTTGCTAGTTTAGACTTCATGATACAAAGAAAACAAAACCGCTCAACACTTTATACAATGACTATCTTTTTGTTAAAGACTTTTTGGAGTAAAACACATGGAAAGGAAGTAATGAAGTCCAAGAAGTTATCTCGTGCAAGAGAGTGACAAGGAAGCTGGGGCAGAGCAAGGAGCTGGTATCACCCGAGCCTCAGGTAGGGCCAGCTGCTCCAGCAGAGCCCAGAGCACGGCAGCATTTGTGCAGAAGCACCCAGCAAGGATGCTGCAGGACAGGCCAGCATGCCCAGCAGCCAGGACCGCAGACGTCCTGCTCTCCTGTAATAAGCCTGGTGCACGGGTGTCTTCACTAGATATCAGACTCCAGCCCAAGCATGAGACTTGACTTGCAGGCGCACAGCAGCCTGCGGGGGACGCATCAGCAGCTGGTGGAGGGCCCCCTCCAGCACTTGAGAACAGGACAGTCTCCTGATTTTCAGCAGCCACCTTTACTGCTTCCTCCCCTCACCTTCCCAAAGCCGTAATGTAGGATCTGGTCCTTAAGTCTCCTTTCTGATCTGCATTTACTTCTTTGGTCATCTCTGTTCTGACGACTTCCAAATTCCTACCTGCAGCACAGATGTGTTCCATGAGGTCTTGCCTGTTTTCAGCTGTCCACTTGACATATCCACTGGGATGGCTAACAGGTTTCTCATAACTAATGTGTCTAAACCTGGCTCCCAAAATCTGCCAGTGGAACCTGTTCTGACAGTGGTTTTGCTCACCTACTTAATGACACGACTTCATGGTTCAGGCCAAAGTCTTGGCATCATCCATTACTCTTTCTCTCATCCAACCTACCAGTACATCCTGTGGGCTGTGCTTTCCAGATATATTCAGAGTCTGGACACGTCCGTCCACCCCGATTGCTACCACCAGGGTCCAACTGTCCAACTGACCACCATTCTTTCATGGCAGGATCATAACAAAAACCTCCAACATACTCCCCACCTCTGCTCTCCCCCACCCACCTTCCTACCATTCAGCCTGCTCTCTGCACACTACAGACAGTGGTTCTGTTAAAACCTGGTCAGACCATGCCAGGCCTCTGCTCGAAACCCTCTCAACTTGGGGCGCTTGGGTGGCTCAGTTGTTAAGCATCTGCCTTCCGCTCAGGTCAGGATCCAAGTGTTCTGGGATCAAGCCCCTCATCGGGCTCCCTGCTTCACTGGGAGCCTGCTTCTCCCTTTCCCACTCCCCTGCTTGTGTTCCCTCTCTCGCTGGTTGTCTCTCTCTCTCTCAAATAAATAAAATCTTTAAAAAAAAAAACGAAAAAACAAACAACCCTCTCAGGTTGCACAGAAGACAAAATCAAAGTCCTTGTGGAGTCCTCCAGAGGGTCATGTGGCCTGAGCTCCCATGAGCTTCCCATCCGGTGCCTTGCTGCGGGCACGCTGGCCCCTGCGACACTAGCCATGCCCTGTGCACTTCTTCTGGTGGGACACTCTGAAATCTTCACGGGGCTCAGCCCCTCCTGACTCACCTGTCACCTTCTCTCCAAGGCTTTCCGTTGGCACCCCAGCCCTCCCCATGGCTCTCCCCTCTTTAATTTTACTATATCATCACTATCTTAAAACTGGTGTATATTTGACTTTTCATTGGTTTAATGACTATCCCCCCACACCAAAATGTAATAAGCTCATGTTTGCCTGCTTTTATTCTCTGTTATATTCCCAGGGCCCAATGCATTGCTTGGCACATTAAATACTGCAAAGGGACAAAATTTACGCAATTAAGTGTATTTTAATAAGTCACTTATAAAAAATACATGCACACCACACATATACATATGTATGAAGCAACAAATAAACAGAAAACAAGTGGAAGAGATTCAAACCAAACTGTGAATAGTAGTCACATTGGGTGGGAAGTAGGATGGGACGGGAAGCCTGGAGGAAGAGGAAGGGTGTCAACATTAAGAGAAGTTTCACTCAGCACTTTATATGCTGCTGCATTAAAAATATTTATAAACACACATTCCACTTCTAATATATATGAATAAAAAGATTTTTAGAAGCACAATTTTTAAAAAGAGGTGTACCTTAAATAACATTTATGGGAATCACTAATTTTCATCTACTGTTGGCTTTTCTGTGTCATACTTGTACAATGTTACACAGCTGATACAATCAGAGTAGTACAGAGAGAGACAAGGGTTGAAATATTCACCGAGGCAGTATAAAATCAGAACTTTAGAAAGAAAGATGTCTCTTGGCCTTTCAATTTTGAAGTCGAAACCTCATTATATTTGTATTCAGATAGCTCAGACATAAGTGTCCAATGACTGTATAAGCCTACACCGTGAATGCCATAAAACAGACAGCTAATCACAGATACTGTTCATGACAATTAAAGAATCTTCTGCTTGCCATGAGTAACAACATAATCACAATTTTAGAAGAGATGGTTCTAGGTGTTCAATGATAAAATCTCTCTATCTATCTGTATGTATGTATATCTATCTATATCTATATCTATATCTATATCTATATCTATCAATGGCCAGACTCTAGAAGCCATCAGACCAGCTCTCACTAAAGATCTTTCCTTGTTTTATGTCCTGTTTTAATTCCCCACATTACACAGGCTCCCACTGCAGCTTATCCACCCCTCACACGTCTACCCCACACCATCTCATGCACATTGTCCTTTGATTATTTTCTACTTTTGTACGTGTACATTCCCTAAAAGATTCTAAATAATTCAGGGACATTTACATTGATTTTCAATTTTTTGATATCTTTCATAGTAGCATCAGAGTGGGGAGCAGAAAAGTGATATATTAAAACATTTATAAAATTTAATATTTATATGTAATTAAATTTTATCAAAGGTTCAAAATACGGCCAAAGAACTCTGATAAATGACATTCCCAATGACACACTGAAAACCACAAAGGTGCTCAAAGGCAGCCATGGCACAGAAGGGGAACAGAGAGCCCTCATGACGCCAACTCAGCCACAATGCTGGCGCCTTGCTTGTTCTTCCAGAAATTCCACGTGTCAGGGCAGTGGAGTTGGAATAAAATACCCCAAAATATGTCCCAACAAATAAAACCCTACAGATCTAATTTCAACTCATTTCCACGGAGTCCAGTCCTGGGGACAAAGTGGACCCAAAGCCCCAAACTTGTGTGGCTACCCCCCTCCAGGACTGGAAGGCAGGGGTCTGAGGAAGAGTCCATCAAATATATTGGGGTGGTATCAACCAACCAGCATGGTTGGTGAGAAATTCTGTCTCCAACATATTTTAAGCTCCGCCTCTTCATTCATGGGTCTACACGCAGTCCAAATGCTAGTAATTCTCCACTGGAACAAAAAGCCCTGACTTCCAGGAGACACGAGCTTGAGTACCTCTATTCTTTAATTTGTCTAAGACTATAAAACAAAATGGCAGGACACAACAATCTAATAACTTACACTGCCAGGCACAGCTATGTCATAATACAAACCCAGGAGGTGCAGGTAAGGGAAGGTAAGACAGTACCAAGAACAGAGAGGGCTTGCTGGACCCCACAGCCTAAAACAAGCTGCTCTGATGCCTTACAGGGACACAGGTGCTCCAACAATTACTGTATGGCAAGTTCTCCACTAAAACTGAGAACTAGGATCAGAACACATAAAAACAAAAGGTGAGTAAACAAGGACTTCTACATGTAAGCAGTAGATACAGATGAATGGAGCGTTCCACTGGCATTGACATGCTGAGATTCATAAAACGTGCTGAAGAGCTTGGCACTCAAGAAGATATGCTAAAAGACAGAAGAGACACTGGTCCTCATTTCTACAAACCGCCTCATGGACTGTCCAGAGGTCTGTGTCATACACCCCCAAACATCACTAACATTTTCCATAATCAGTACGTTTACATCAATTACTGGGATCCACTATTCTTCAAAAATAACATGCAGTCAGCACTAAGGAACACACACAGAGTGACTTAGATACAGGAGAGGCAGAAGAACAGTACTGAGAATAAAAGCCCAGGTGAAAGATCATTAGGAAAATTTCCTCTGGGGAAGAGCAAAAGTGAAAATATTGGCACATTTTAATTGCTATCAAGTAAACAAGTCCTTTGATTGAATTTTAACTTTTACCTGAGCTTAAGTAGATCTGACCTGGGACCCAGAGAGACAGAGCCGGCAACAGAGGGAAAGAGGTAACATTTTAGAATTCAATGATCAAATCAAAGGGTATAGCTTTCCAAAGTAGTTGATTGGAAAATGTGGGCAATTTAACTTTGACAGGTAATTAAAACCAATTAAACTTTGACTAATTATGTGAAGTTCCTAGCATGTGCTAAAGTAGTAAATAATTAAAATGAAGTACTGTAGAAATGTACTTTGCACTTTGGTACCTCATCAAGATAAAGGTGACCTCAACTTTACAGAACACACAGCAGAAACGCTGCCATGCACTCACTCCACGAGGGCGACATCAGTGCGTCAGACATGTACGCTTCTGCGTATTTGTCATTCTCCCCTATCACTGTCGTTAAAATTCTTAGAAAGACCTTTGGCCTCGCAGACGCACTGGGCTACCCGGACCAGGGCAAAGTGGTCTCTGTCTGGTGGCCCAGCAGTTGCATGTGCTGCCCTCAGCTCCATCTGGCTTGCAGCTAGCTTTCCCTCGTGAGAGTTCAACGGTGTGTCCTGTAAAGTTACGGATCATAAAATACTGTGGTCCAGTACTGGGTTTCCCCTTTGTTTAAAGAATTAATACCGTTTCAAATCATTATTTATAATTAGCAAAGAAATCACTTATTTGGTAAAGCCAAACTGAAGATCTGAATGGAGATTTAAACAACCTAAATAATCCTTAGAGGAATTTTAAAGAAAATTCCTAATGTTATACGGCTTATCCAGGGAGTGAATTATCAAAGAAAACACTACCAACAATCAATACGTGATAAAATGGAGATCTTTTTTTTTAAGATTTTATTTATTTATTTGACAGAGAGACAGCCAGCAATAGAGGGAACACAAGCAGGGGGAGTGGGAGAGGAAGAAGCAGGCTCCCAGTGGAGGAGCCCAATGCGGGGCTCGATCCCAGAACGCCGGGATCACTCCCTGAGCCAAAGGCAGACGCTTAACGACTGCGCCACCCAGGCGCCCCAAAACGGAGATCTTTCGATCATAGAAAGGAACTCTATTCTCACTGAACAAATACATGAAAACAATGAATTCATCTTTAACACCACAGAGTTAAAGTGACATTAAACATATTTTAATGTCACAGAGTTTAAAATGACATATATTTGGGTTGAAAAACACTTTAATTTCTCTTCAAAAATAGGATTAATTTACAGATTCTTACATGTCTATATTAATGAAGATGTTAGTATTCACAGTAAGTAAATAATGAATATGAGGTATCTTTAAAAAGAAAAATGAAAGAGTGTTGCATATAACACATATAAAAGTCAATGGAATACACACCCACACACACGTATATAGGTAAGTAAAGGCATCCTAACAAATCAAAGAAGATTCCTTTGGGACATAACTATTCAATAGTTATTGATACAGTAGGCTCCTTATTCCCAGAAACTATAATTAGACATGATATATTCTACCCATTTTCTCAAGACGTAAAATAACCAAGCTAAACAGTTATTCCTGTCCAGAACATGCTGTCTATTCTTTTAGCTGAAAGCAAACCTCTAGTAAATTCCTATTTATCTTCTTGCCAATCATGGAATGAATGACTGACACTAACGCAGCCTTATCTGGGCCTTATGTCTGCAGCGCATTCTGCTAAGTGATGTCATTGCTCCAGCAGACGAAAATAAGCAGATTATTACAGTGACTAGGAGCAAACTAAACATTTGGATTTTTGCATGGACAGATTTACACACTGTCTGTCAGATAAAGCACAGTTTGCCTGCTGCTTACACAACAAGAATGTGCCTGACAGCTCCCTCCCAGGGTTAGTATCTGATTACATAAATAGGCCATTCCCCAACATTCCTAAAGACTGACAGTCTGTCTTAGTTTAAAGCGCGATTTCGGACTATCAGCTTTTCTGTCTTGCACACTAGGCTGATTAACATCAGAGCACTTCCTGGAGGTCCAATCAGTTCCCTCCCTGCCTGATTCTGGGCCATCTGAGACGGGGTGGACACAATGGATGGGAAAAAAGACAACTTAAAAACTACTTCTGATGACTGCTCCTAAGGCATATATTGAAAGGTGAATCATTTTAACAGACTTACATGTGTAGATGTCTATATATCTGTAGCATTACCTTTGAAACAACTTATAAGTATACAATGGATTCTTTAAGGTTAATACTTTCATTTATAAATTAAATATTATGCACAATCACATAAACCATTTACATGTTATGATTTTACAGTAGTCGGGTTTTTTAATGAATATTTTCGTGTCATTCCATCAATGAAATGAAACACCAATGACTCATCAGAGTTGTATAAAATGAAAGCACTGAGCTGAACAAAATGTTTAAAAACTTATCTACCACTAATATTTTTTCTATCGCCAACAAGACATCCAAAACAAAATTTATAGAATTAACACACCAGTGACTGCTGATGCATCTGAAAACGTGGCTTAAAATTTACTTTGGTGGCAGCAGAAATGGTGGTCAAAAACTATTCATGGTTAAATTGTGTCTGTATGGATTTCAGGAACTTGCTGAAAATTAATGATTCTGTATTTTGGTAAGGTAAATAATAATAATAATAATAATAATAATAATAATAATAATAACAACAACCACCACCACCATAATAATAACAACACCATCACCACCAAAATTCCGCAGTTTACTAGAAGCTCAGCTATGAATGAACCTGGGTGAAACTTTAGTAATTTCATAACACACAAAAAATACAAGCATGAGGTTTTCATCCAAATGAAAACTGAATTCAAAGTGGTCTACCTGATGAATTTCCTTCTTACAAGGGAAAAAATTAGGCAGCAGTCATTTTTAAAGCAGTACTGAATATCTCAAAAACTCCACTGTTAGGAAATCATTTGTTTCTTCATTGTTTTCCTTGGCCTGACACTACTGGGGAGCTGCTGCAAGGGAAAAAATTCAAGCATTTCCACTACTAATATATTAATTAAAGAAATGTCTCCTGAACACCCACTTATGGGCCAGATCCTATCCTGTGTTCTGGAAACACAAAGATAAATAGGACACGGGCCTCTATCCTCAAGGTACGTAAAATCTGATAAGGAAGAGAAGCAAGCAAACACATAAATTATATTTCAAAGTAGTAATTTATCTTTATACAGATAAATGTATTTTTTAGATTCAAATGGCAATCTTCTCCAGTATTAGACAGCCCTCATTCTCCGGATGGTGATCTGCACGAGCCACCCTGCACTTTTCCAGTGAAGAGTCTCTTCCTCCTGATCATTCTTCCGCCATCCTACACAAAGCCATCTCAATGTTAAATTAATGATTTTGTGAAGCACAGAGCTGAGCATTACATACACAGAAAAATCTACTTATAACTACAAAAATGACCTGCACGCTCCTCTTCCCCATCAGAATGGCTCCGCGTTTGCTTTTTACACTTACACACTAAATACTAACATTTAGCTTAAAATGTCTTATTGCCTAATACTAAATGTATTTCAGTCTTTTTCATTTGTTTCTTGACACCAACACTAATGAACTGTCATAGAAACAGTTTTGGGAATCACATAGGGTGAGGTTCCTTACAATGGTAAACAATCAGAAGTCATAAACACGATATTGTCTCTAGTAATTTCAGCTATAACTTTCAAGCATTCATACCCAGACAAACCAGATGAAATATGTTGCTTCAGGTCAGCTCTGATGGATCCCTCAGAAATATCAACATTATTGCTTTTATTTTATTATGTACCACACTTCATAACTGCACACTGCAGAGTACAATAAAAACTCCGCTACACAGCTTGACTACTTATTAAACAGGTCAAAAGTTACTATAACAAATAACTTGTCCTACTCAGGGTCCATTAATAACATATCTTGTTGCTGCTCAGATAAGGAAATTTAAAAAAATCAAAAACAAAAACAAAAAATAAGGCCAACAAAGGAGAAATGTAAACGAATTTGAAATCTTCCTCATATCTGATTTTCCTTCTCAGATTTCCTTTACAGGTTCATAGCTATCTACTGTAACTTTAATTGCAAGCATATGCCCAACAACTTGGAAATAAGGAATTAAGAAACAATACGCGGCTATTGGTAGCTCTCAGAGCGGAGAGACACTGACAGAGCCCAGACGGGTCCGAAGATAAGATGTGGGGTACGTGGTGCCTGTCTCCCAAAGGTTGGATCCGCTTAAGTGAAGCACATTTATGAAGGGAGTGCCAAATCCAAAGGACACTGAAAACCAACCACTGACTATTTTTTCAGGGTAGGTGGTACGGCCACCTCTGCTGGAGGAGGCAGAGGCTTTCTGGAGATAAAATCCAGCAGCGTTTGAAGCTGACCACCGCAATAACAAAGCAGGAAACACTTCGTGATGGGAAATTACAAAGCAAACAAAAAAGCTAATGATGTTTAAGGTGTCCCAGGAAAGGTGTATACACAGACACACACACAAACACACACACGGAGTAAACAATGGGAATGAATTCTTTCAAGTCAAGGAACACACTCTGGACAGCTGGGTGATAAAACATGGGAATTTTTCACTATTTCTGTGACCTGGGATGAAGGGAGGAAGCGAGGGAAGGAGGGGTGCTGGGAGGAAGGGAGGGAGGGATGAACAGCCAGCCAACCAGCACCACAACTCCAAGACAACTGAAGGCTGCAAAGGCATAAAAGGTATTTGCCCTCAATGTAAAGTATGAGTAAATATAATCAAGCAGCAACAGTCAGAGGACTGAAGCGCTTAGTGGCTTATTCATTTTCACAGAACACAAGCTACTTTATGAACTTACAATGTTTAAATAAACCAAAGTTTGACATTTACTGTAAAGCAAATTCACATTCTTAGAAGTATTTGGGTAAGAACTTCTACTTATTTTTTTTAACTAATGACTGAATTGGTTACCCATTTGCCTTCACAGGAATCAAGGTAATTAAAATGAAACACATGATGAGTTAAAGATTTCACCAGTGCCCAGCACCTAACAGGTGCTCAATACATTGACGGAACTGAAAAATATTGATTTTTTTCATTAGTTTGGTATATCAGAAAGTGAAATATCCACAACACACTTGTAAACATTACTGAGAAATATGAAATAAGCCTCAAGAACTACTAAATATAGTCGAGAGGTGTGATTGCTCCCTAAAAATTAGCAGAAGGAAACAACGTATTCATCAATTATATTAATCAGTGGTGTTCCAGCCATCTGAAACATGTCGAATATTAGCATCTGATGCGCCTGTGAACAGTCACTGCGACCGGTGTACAAGAAATGCTGTAATTGCTTTAAATCGGCCTGGCCCATCTGTCTTTAATACTCTTATTACAAGGCAGTAACCAGAGAACTATTAGCGCTGCAGTATAAGCTGTAAGATCTTTACCCATTCTTAAATCATTTAAAAATAATGAGAGCTTTAGCCTTTATCTAATTAACGAGTGCCTTCTTTGAATTAGAAAAACTGTATCATTTAGCCCACGGTTGTTTAGTAAATTGGCTTGGCGGCACGCAAGCTAATGCAGGGTAGCACTTCCAGTGTCTTGTTCCTGGCTTCTTATTACTTGAATTATAATTCAATGATCACCTTAGATCATGGGCTATTCATAAATCAGAAGCCTGACATCAGATGAAAAATTGTATTAATATATGAAACTTATTATATAGTACAAACTGCTCTCTTGATAAATTACATTGTTCAAACTTGACAATGATTGCATTTAAAACATTATTCCTGTTTGCTGTTTTACAGACTGAAACCTCTTCATGAAAAATTTACAATGCTCCTCTGTGTTTTGGAGTCAGAGGGCAATAGTAGCAAATGGCAGACAGAAACCATACTTTAGATTTGCTGGCAGCTGCAGAGGACAGAAAACACTTCTAAGGAGAGGGCGGAAAACCCTCAGCTGCTTCCCCGGATCTCCATTTCTGGCTTTATGAAGATACTAATTGTCCTCACCAGCAGAAGCACAGTAAATAATAAAATTTTAATTTCAGCTTACTGGATTGCTTTCTTCTCCTATATAGGTGTTTCAAAGAAATTTATAGTCATAAATGTTTCACAGAAATTTATAGCATGAGAGGAAAAAATAAAGGGGCAAACCCATGAAGTTTAATTTGAATTGAGGCCGGGCTCCTTAGATGATGCGTTATGACAAATGCTTTTCGCCAAGGCTGACTGGGTAACTCAAGCTGTAGTTCCATATTATTTACATTAATTACATGAAGGCGGCTTTGTTAATGGTACATTCTGGTGTGGGTCGCAGCATGATATGCTAATGATCTAAGAAAAATCTGCATCTCCAATATTTATGATAATTTGTAATAGGAAATAGGGTTGCTTTTATTTCTTTCTCCTCACTAGAATAAAAAAAAAGTCAGTACAAAACAATTTTATTCAGAGAAGAAAGGGAAAAGTTCTAATCGCCAAGACATTTAAGTGTTATAAACAAAAGAGAAGACTCTTATTGTTAGGGGCGTTGTCATAGCCCATGACAAAGTGATAATATGGCAGTTCAGTGTGAGGTGTGTATCAAGCCGAACTGAACGGGAGAAAGCAGAAATGTAAAGTACAACTTCCATCACCAAATTATCTCCTGTTAGTATGTGTTCCCACCCTCCCTCCTCACAGCTACCCTCAACAAGAAAGAAGATAAGCTTCAAATAAACACAGTTAATTTACACTAAGGTGCATTCATTACATGGAAAGCTATTATGCTAGAAGAGGTTTGATATTTTTATAAAATCCACTACACCTTTTGAGGAACTTATGGTGAGACTGTATAATCCCCAAAGATTAAAAAGAAAAATATAATAGTTTATATGTATTAAATGTCAGCATATTTAATTCATATTGTTCTTATAAATTATGCCTGACTTATAAAATATTAAAAGTAATAGTAATTTGTCCATTATGGCTTTTGGGTGTATGAAAACTAAGAGACAGGACTGTTCAAAAATCAAATATCATATTTTCAAAAAACAAAGATTATGTGTTTATTAATGTTTAAATCATGCTACCTGTATTTTCCAAAGACTAACAATTTTCAACAGATATCTTGTTTTGTCATTCAAGAGTCAATAATCATCAATAAACCTCAGATATTTTTGGCATGATATAATCATGTATTTTCAAATTATTAAGGTCCTCTTGGACTAAAAGTTCCTATATAAATATATCCTATTGTACAGAATAGAAAAACAAAAAAAATCTTAGGAAAAACCTATAGATAAGATGTTTTACAAATGTTTTGCATTAAAACTAGAGCCCAAATTCTTATGTATCAGTGTGCTTAAACACAAGTTATTACTATGGCTGGTTTTTAAGTCATATTTAAATATAGTAACAGCATAAGGTTTTAAGATGATATGCATTTTTTTAAACAGGTAATTAGGCCTTCTAAAGACTAGGTACTGGAAACAATATCGAGAATATTTCTCTAATCTACAAACTATGAGTACATGGTTTAGATAGTCTAATGTTCAATATGATTAAGAGAACTCAGGACAGTGGTCACCTCCGGAGAAAGGAAAAGGCTATAATCACAGAAGACTTCAAAGGCAATGGCTATGTTCTAGGTCTTAAGGTACATGGGAGTTACATGGGTGATGGTATCCATCATTATGCTTGATGGAACAGAATACACAAACAGAATACATATACCCACATGACATACATAATTATATGTAACAGATAAATAGATATGGATGTAGTATGCTATATATAGTATGTGTTTATGAAATATATATAATATCAAGGACAATGATACATATATTTTGTATATATACTATCATCAGAAGAATAAAATGAATTGAGGAAAACAAAATCTGAATAAAAATTTTTAATACAGATTATTTCTCAAAATTTTCATGGGCAAATTAATAATTCCCATGCCATAGTAACTCATAAAAGCTCAGAAATGGCACATGGCCTCATAAGTAAATGCTTATAATATAGATACAAAACCACAACAATGAAAACTAGTGTCCCTTATAAAATCACCAATACTTATAATAGCAAAAATATGAATTTGGTAAAGAAATCATTTATCTCTAGATAAGTAGCTCATCATAGGCTAATCAGCAGAGACATTTCTCAAAGGAAACATGGTAATCAAAAACTTTAGAATACCACATAATCTTAAAAATTACTTAAACACATATTTTAACGACTGCCAAAACAAAACTAAGGGGTTTCATATGCTAAAGCTGCTAGAGAGTGGTAACATCCAGTTCTTTTGCCCCTTCACGTAGGACTCTTTTAGTCATAAAACACAGCCGCCTGGACCCCTTATCCCCGGAGGCGGACAATTCCGGTTCAAGACATTAAACCACCCAAGTTGATCCAGTAAAGAAGCCACACAGACTGAGCTGGGCTGGGCTCACTCACTCATCACCAAACATTTACAGACCATCAAATAAACGACAGGTAATATTAAGAGATCTGGAAATTAAATAATGAATAAATTCTGCCATGAAGCCATTAGAAATCATCCAACGGCTTCCCACTGATATCCAAACTCCTTACCACAATCTTGAAGAACTGAGGCCTTGTCACCTCTCCAACCTAAACTACCACTAACTCCCTGCTTTCCCATGGGTCAGCCACATTTGCCCTCTTACTGTTCATAAAACTTGGAAGGTTTATGTTTTTAATTTTTAGATGGGTCAGTGGGTAGACGGCTGGGTTGACGGACGGGTGGATGGACGGATGAACGAGAAGTCTAACAGCGACACAGACACGTCAGCCAACAATGACAACATGCAGTGAGATGCACGGTTTGGGAACTACAAAGAACAAGAAGTGCTCTTAAAGTTTATACTTCAAGTTTAATGCTAAGATCAGAGGCTCATTAGGTTCTTTAAACCTTTTGAAAAAGATTAAAAATAAAAAATCTATTTAAAAAAGTCTAATTATGCTAAGGAGACAACTCTGGCCTGTATCTCCAGACCTCTCTGGTCACTTGGACACATCAGTTCAGAGGTGCAGGATCTGTTTCTTAATGACAAAAATGTAAGAATCACATAACTGAATGCATAAGAAATAAAATCTCCTCCTAAGCACCTTGGTTCAATGAACAAAAGCTCCTCCATCTGTTAATTGGAAAACAGAAAGCTTTCTATGATTTACTCTATAAAACATGAAGGCCATAAAAGTATGCTCAGAAATCCGAGTATTTATGAATTGCCACAGACAATAGCTAGTGAGCTAGGAGCATTAACTGCAAACTCTCTGACAATTCAGATATGATAAGTCCTTCTAATCTAGTGTATAAAACACGTGCAAGCTTTTGATACATTCTTTTCCTTTCCTAAGGACAAACGTAACCTCCTCAGCGAGAACAAATACCAGTCAGGACTGTCTACACTTGGAAACTAATCACACCTTACTTCACCCTTAGAGAATCACCATTTGGATTAAATTCTGATATTACTAAATTTGACCAATTACAGTTGACCATGGAATTTGTATATAAGAAATAGAAATCTTTTACATATTGCAGGATTCAGAGCATTTTAATGAATGTATTTCAGATGTGAAATACTCCTATCACCACAGAGATCAAATACAGTGCCACAAAACCTTTAAAAAATTATTTGCAATTGATTTTTTTATAAGGCATTGGTTATGACTTACAACCCATTCTTCAGAATAGATATCCTGGCTATTACATTATACCCTGTAATTCAGACAAGCATGTAAGCCAAGTTCACTTCTTTCTCTGTCCTGCTCTGAATCTAAGAATTTGATACCGATTTCATACTGGGAGAAAATTATGAAAGTGAAATGTTTGATGTTTACCTATTATTTCTAAAACTCTGTATTAGGCAGTCTCACTAAATTAGAGTTCAGGAGATTAAATTATAAACTAAGAAAAAAAATTCCGAAAAAATACCATTATATTCAATATGCAAAATTAATATGAATTGCAAAATACTCTTCATTCTACTAATAATTCCAGATTTTGCAGATTTAACTTAGAAATGTTAAAATTATCTTATTTTGGTATATCTAGTTGTCAACAGAAAAAAAAAACTATATGTAATATTCCCTTCCCTCAAAAATTATATATGTTCTCTTATAACTGTTTAATTCAAGGCTAAAAATTCCAAAATGTATTCTAAAACGAAAATAAAACCCAGAACAAGCATGTGTGTGACCGTAATTAGGTATACAGATATATAGATGAACACAAAGATTTTTTTAATGCTAAGAAAGTGCTGTTATTTTCTAGTCTCTAGCACTCGGGGTACGTATGTGTTCCTCTGCTAAAAGCGTGTGCTTCCAGGAGGACGAGCACGGGCCACGTTCTGCAGCCCCTGCGACGCGACTGGCACAGGTCTGAGGTGCGCACACACAGACATCTGTTACAGATCATCCTCTGCCCCTTCCTGAAAGACTGCTCTAAATTTTGTTCTAGATGCCCTCATGTTTTTGACAACCTGTACAAGCCAAACATTTCAGCAAAATTTCCAAATTAACCCTGAGTGCACTTCACAACGTTTTGTTCTGCATTGTTCACTCTTGCTGATTGTGTCCTAAATAATAAACTGTGGCCTCTGGCGATTTCTCTCAGAATGTTTATGATGAGAACCCATTCATCTAAATCTGCTGGCCAGTGGAATAAAATAAATCAAGAATTTCCCAAATATAACAATATTTGTGTTCAGGAGATAATTGATGGCTGCAGCTGCACTAATTAAAACCCATCTGAGTTTCATTAATCTTGGTCACCAGGACCAATTGCCATGCACCACACCTCGTGCAAAGCCTCGTGCCCTTGCGTTCGGGTCACACTCAGGTGGGCCTTACTCCTCAACTTCCCAGGATGATGTGAAATATTTCAATTTGGTAAGTATAATAAGCTAATACATAAATAGGGGGCCATGTAGAACAGATCTCTCTCTAATCGTCAGACTCTTAATCATGAAAGGAATAAATTAAATTTCTTATATCAGGTAACATTTTTATTATAATATATATTTTCTACTTGCTAAAAAAAGAAAGCAATGTGTCAATAATGTGTGGTTTAAATAAATATCTACAGGACTAGCCATACAGTCTGATGACGACTAGTGTCCTACAGATCATACTCGCATGCAGTCCAGTCACCTCCCAGGGACAAGTGTACAATCTACATTCGAGAAAATACAACATTTGAATAACAATTCTATTAAGAGATCATTGCCATAAACTGGGTTTGTAAAAATAATTATAAACATCTTCTAAATGTAAACTTCTCCTCAATATCTATCCTGTAGGAGGAACATAATTTTTCACACAAACCAAAGAACATTATAAGCAATGATTGACAGACACATGGAACCCTTATCGTGGGAATTGTTTTTGCTGACCTCTAAATTATTATCCAGAAATACAGTTTCGATTCCAATCACTAACTCATTCCAGAAATATTTACTGAGAGCCTAATGTGTGGTTTCAGACACTCTGTGATGCAGGCACTGATGACACCACAATGGGCCAAACACACCCAGTCTCCGCTCCCACCCTTAGAAAGCTTCGTCTTTCTACGTGGGTGGAAGAGACAATACCAGAATAAATAGATAATGTGTCACAAGGTGGTAGGTGCCACGAAGAAGGATCAAACAGGGCAGGGGAACTGGGATGGGGTGGGACTAGTTTAAGTCACGTGCTCAGGGAAGCTGTTTCAGACAGAACAATGTATGAGCAGACCTCCAGGAACTGAAGGAATCAGCCAATAAAGAGAGTATAAATAATAAAGTTTTAGGCTCAGTCATGTTTAGACACTTCACGAAGCCAAAATTTTCCCAGATTTCATACATTAGAGTCAGGTCTAAGGTTCGTCAACCCTCAAGGCGGGTACAGGCACCGAAATCCTGGCACATGGGGGCAAGAAGGGGTAGGAATGCTTGCGGCCAGAAAACAGACAAGTAGGAATGACAGCGGGATCCGGAACATCAACTGAAGAGTTATGCAGCAGAGTTTCAGAAGTAGCAAATCTGAAGAATTCTGGAAGAAACAAATCAAAGGAAGAGGGAAACTGGGTAACAATGAGATCTAGCCTTGAAAGAGAAGGGATATTTATTAAAACTCTGGGTGAGTTTCCACTTAAACATTTAAAAATATGAGTAAGATAGATTTGCAACTTTAAGAGGCAAAAATGCTACATATTGTGGTGTTCGCTCAAATAAAAATCTCACTAAAAAAGTCTTTTTACTCCAATTTTACTGGAGGAAAAAAACAAAGAAACAACACATCATTTCACCTAATAACTATTCTATAGCTTCAAGATACTTTCATGAACGTGCCTCTTTTTTTCCTTTAATTTTAACACTATAGTTGATGCCCAAAAGGTTCCCTTCCTTAATGATGAGCCTCTTTAGGGACAAAAAATGACTTATTCATTAAAAAAAAAAATATGTCCATAACCATAAAAATAAAATCTTTATTGACTGTTAGCTTACCTTACATGCACTAAAGGGAAACTCTCCATACAACCCAATCTCAGTATTCCACGGCTTGTGAACACACTGGTTCAAATGGCAGGTTTCCTTCTTAGTATTTTCTTTGGAAATTAGCACGCATTTCCCCCAAGAACACAGGCTAAGCAGGTTAAGACAGCAGAGCACCTGCACAGCTGCTTGTTCAGGACCAGCTATTTGGGACGTTCACTGTTTAAGTCGGTGCCCAGAAGCATTTAGGGATACGCTAAAGACTTAGAAGGGGGTCCTAGGCACCATGGCACCTCTATTGTTCCGCTTTGCTTGCTGCTGCAAAGGAAAAATCTTAATGCACAAAGTCTGACTGCTCCCAATGCCCCCACCCACCCAGGCAACTCCCCACCAGTTCCACCACCCTGCCCAGGAACACACGTGCTTCCTCGTGTAGACACTCTCAGAAACTTCCCACAGAGGGTCTCACTGACTCCCCACGTGCCTCTATAAGGTAGACACTTAAGAGATGAACACTAAGCCTAGAAAAACAAAGTAACTTGCCCAAAGTCATACAGCAAGTGTCACCGCAGGAATCCAGTCAAAGTCATATGTGACTGTAAACCCATGTTTTTGCCTCTTCATACAGAGTGGCAAATGATGCAGAATTTTCAAACCAGATTAGATTGTGTGAGAGTCTTTGAAGACCATCTAATATTCAAGCACACGTGACAGAACAAATGCCCAATGTGGTTAGGAGAAGTGACCCAGCTTGGAGAGAGCAAACACAGTAATAGACATCAGGTCTTCTAAACTGCAATCAGAGATCTTTCCACCCCAGTGCAGTGGACAGGGGCAGCATTCCTGGTATGCAGAATATGCAGTTTTAGAAAGAGAGAGAAAAGAGGCCATCAGCCTTAGCGACAACTTTTGCTGGTGGCTTTCCAATGATCACAGTTCAATGAGTTGGAGATATATAGCATAAAAATATAAAGTACAGTTCCCCTTGAACAACATGTGTTTGAACTGCATGGGTCCACTTTCTTATAAATACAGGAGAGTGCCATAAATGTCTTTTCTCTTCCTTATGATTAAAAAAAAAAAAAAGGATTTGTTTATTTATTTGAGAGACAGGGAGTGAACACAAGTGGGAAGGGCAGAGGGACAGGAAGAGAGATCTTAAGCAGACTCCCCGCTGAGCACAGAGCCTGATGTGGGGCTTGATCTCCAGACCCTGAGATCATGACCTGAGCCAAAACCAAGAGCTGGACACTTAACCAACTGAGCCACCCAGGCGCCCCTCCTCCTTATGATTTTCTTAATAACATTTTCTTTTCTCCAGCTTACTTTATTATAAGATACAGTATATAATACATTTAAAATATAGAATATGTATTAATCAACTGCTTATATCATCAGTAAGGTTCCAGTCAACAGTAAGCTATGACTAATAGTTAAAGTTTTGGGGAGTCAAAAATTATACATGGATTTTCAACTGTGCTGGGGGGTGTCAGCACCCCTAATACCCACATTGTTGAGGGGTCAGCTATATTTTAATGATTTTGTAGTTCTTTACTTTGTTACACTTTCCAATTTTCTAGCTTCTACAAAACCCAAAGCAGAGCATACAATGTTCATTGAAACAACTGATTCATCATTTGAATTTGAGCTATGGTTGATGAAATTAAGCACTGCACATTTCCTGTTATGCAACTATCTCGGGCATGCGTGCACACACACATCATCTGAGTAAAGCCTCGTGTGGGCTCCTGAAGCCAGAGGAAAAAACTTCCCTGTTTTATCCACAAAGTTCACATTACCAAAACCAACCAACAGCACTACAAATATCGACTAGTGGTCACAGGAGTGAGGAATGTCTTAACCCACTTAGACCAGAGGAAGTGGCAAACACTGCTGCCACCAAACCCAATTTAAACCCTATTTACAAATGATGGTCACAAACGACACTTCCCTACAAAATAAGAGTGGCATCCTGTTATCTTGTCCAAACTCTCTGTGGCCAAAACCAACCTAGGAGCTTCCAGCACTCTCGCACTTACTTGTTTCCCTTATGCTCATGACCTCAGATACATGACTTTTCTTTCTTCCAACTCAGGTTTTATTTTCTTGTAACTTCTTCTAAAACTATCTAATGTTCTGGGGTTTTAATTTTCTTCAAAGAATTTCAAAACTTTCTACTTAAGTACTGCCTGCAATGACTATATTGTCTTTACTTCACATAATTAATAAACTTCCTTTGAACTTGAGAAAGTCATTATGCACCATGACAATCCACTGGTCAGTTCTCAATATTTTGCAATTCAGATCACTATTAAGCTTTCTTCTGGTCTTCAGACCTGTTTCAATAAAACAGGTAAGTTTAGAAAACAATTTTCATTGGTGAAAATCCCATATGAGTTCAGGATTGTTACACTCTAATGTATACATTGAAGTAAATATACATTTCTAGAAAAATGAATTTATGACTAGAAAAAGATACGGTACCTCTAAATTGAAGAGTTTCTTCCTCAGAAGTCTAGCTAACAAAACAAGTCAGTGCACACATACAAAAAAGCCTTAAATAAGGGACAAAAAGAAATATAACATGTTAAAAAAGATTGCCAATATGAGAGAAGGATAAAAACAGGTCTTTCTGAGAGGCGGGATGGTTTCCTTATCTTTTACTGCATTTTATAAATGTCATAAATAAAGATGATTATTTTAAAGAAGAAAAAACCTTTTTTTTTTTTTCTTTAAATTAAGAGGTCTCACACTGGGAGAATCCTTTCAATGACTGGAAAAAAAATATGGTCACACAATGCAATTTGCTGACAGCAGACATATACAGTGCATGTTGTCAACTTTCTCCTTCATTAACCATATGACAAAGCTCTGTTAAAAGTACAAGGGGAGGCTACGGGAGGAGCTGCCTCCACCTGTATTCCTGTTGGCAGTCTCTTCCTCATGTTTGTCAAGACAGAAGGAAGGGTTTTGTTTTTTTTTTGTTTTTTCTTAATCTTTAGTTTAAGAAGAAGGAAAAGAAAGGAAACCAACAGTATTTTCCATTCTCGATGAAAGTCATGGAAACCTGGGGACTTGGGAGTTCTAAGCTTAGGGTTTATGAACTGAAATGAAGAATTCAAGGATTAGTTTTGAAGCAGGAAAAAGTCTTAGAGTAAAATATGTGAGGCCAAGAATTTTTCAACTAAAGCCTGAAGAGAAAATTACATAGAGGCTGACAGCAGAGAAGAGGTGTGACACAAACCACAGATAATGTCGGAATTCTGATTTCTGTTAAATCTTGCCATGTACACATGGAGGTATGTACACACGCATGTGTATACATGTGTGCATGCATGTACATGCACATGCATAGCTATGTACACATGCACATGCATGTGTGTGTACACACATCTATGGGTCCACACATACGCATTAGTGTGCGTGTATGCATGTATGCATGTATGTGTGTGCATATGCATGTATGTATATAGATCTCCTTCAAATTCTTGTTCCCCAATGCTTATGCTAAAGGATTGTGGGGGAAAACATCATTTTTTGTTTTGGGTTATTTTGCTTATTTTTTCCTATGAACGAATATAGAAAATTCAGTATAAATGTAATTTGATTTCAATTATAAAAGAAAATAATCAGTTTTTCAGTCCACAAAACCCAGATACCTCCTGATAAAGCATCGTAGGAGAATCATTACAAGAGAAGTCCAAGAGTACACACAGAAAAAGTTCATGTAAACCACTTTCGAAGACAAAATTATTTTCACATTTTCTAGAGGTGTTCAATATTAAAGAAAATTTTGATGCCTTGTGGAAAGGTCTTAAGTACTACATATGCTCGGACGTTGTAAGAAAGGATTATTACTGCCACACTTACCAGCATTCTATCTAAACGGGTGCTACTTTACCATGTTAGTTATTACCATACGTGAAATTACTGAACACCAAGATTCTTTGGATATTCTTACCTTTTTCCCAAATTTATAAGATGGCAACAGGACTTTTTTGAGCATTCACTTTTACTCCTGATTCACTAGCAACTCTCAAAAATAAGTTCTAGGGATTCGTGAAACCCTTTAGGTAATTTCTTAAACACCATAAATTACACATGACAGCCACACTGGTATGTATTTACTCAATTTTTCAAGGAATTATTATACTTAGATTTTGAGTAGCTACATACACAAGTTCCTCCTGTCTGGGACCTCATTTCCAAGTGTGTGGGTTTGTTCTCCTGTTTTAATAACCAATTTAAAAATCGGCTTGGTAGTGCAACTACTTTAAGGTTAATTTCATTAATTTTACCTCTCCCCTCATTTATAAATGGATTTACTTATACTGTGGTACTACTTTTTTTCCTTTTTAATATACTTGTAAAAGGGCTCTTAATTCAAGGTAACACCTTCTGGAAGAATAAACTCAGGCTGTTTTGTTTAAATTCAATCTTTTTCTTGTAGAACTTCAATGTATATTTTAGAATTTTCTTCAAATAGTTTAGGATTCATGTAAATTTCTAGTTATAATACCATGATGTCCTTTAGTTGTTGAAATGACTTAGAAATGCGGTGAAGGGGTGCCTGGGTGGCGCAGTCGTTAAGCTTCTGTCTCTGGCTCAGGGCGTGATCCCAGCATTCTGGGATCGAGCCCCACATCAGGCTCCTCCTCTAGGAGCCTGCTTCTTCCTCTCCCACTCCCCCTGCTTGTGTTCCCTCTCTCTCTGGCTGTCTCTGTCAAATAAATAAAGTAAAATCTTAAAAAAAAAAAAAAAAGAAATGCGGTGAAGTTATGAGCTAGAATTTTCTCATTTTTTGAATGTCAGCAAAAACCAAACCAAAGGGAACAATTAAGAAATGAAAGGAATTAAATGAGAAGACAAAGCCTCCTTCATTTCACAGGCCTGCTCTATTACTACTCTTTACTAGGATGAACACAGAAAGGAAGCTACTCCCTTATTGTATAATGAAAATCATTATTTTTATAAGCGTTTCCAAATCAAAAGCTGCAGAAACTAGCTCTGGCTCTCTCCTTACTCCGGTTTTGAGTGCAGACCCTCTCAGTAGCTGCTCTGGTAAATAACGAGCTGGTTGGCGGCACACACGTGTACAACAGCACACACCCAACGAGCGGAAGCGAGCGCCACTCTCATTTCACAGCTCTTCGAATCTTCTCCATTATTAGAAATTCTGAAGTTACAAGGAAGAGACTTAAGGTTGACTAAAATTAAGTAAAAACTCTCCACTCTTTCGGGGATCTCTTTTGCCCTTCCTGTCGCCTTCTGAGCCTGGCCCCCTGAAGGCAGCAGAGCGTCCTGTTCTCTTTATATGGGTCACAGATGGCCCGAGCCACATGCTTTCCTCCAGAATCATCAATCAGCATCACTTGGCTTTTCTTCTTTCTGGTATTTCACTTTCAGACCTCGCCTTTCAATCATTACTTGTGTGACTATATGCCCTTAGCCTCTTCTTAGTCCCATCTCCCCTCGATTTATTTAGGGCAGACCATCAAGGGTTGGTTTAATTCTGAGTATCTCTTACTGGCTAACTTTCAAAACTACCTCTGGTGCACCTTCTGGGCCCTTTCAGACTCCTTACGAATGAGGACCTTAAAAAAGCTTCTCCTTATCTTTTTTTCTCATACTTTCCCATTCTGACAATTCTAAACATAGGACTCTATAGCTGTAATTTTAAACACTTACATTTTAATAAATTGAAAATTTTTGAAAAACCGTTAGATTTTGTTTTCAGCATTTCTTATAAAAGAGTCCACCACCACTTCACATAAATGTAGCGCACAGATCCTTCTGAAGCGTGTGTTGACTGCGAGCAGCAGTTAGCATACTATTCCAAGGGCCATTACCAGGTAAACATGTAGATACATAAACACACCATCCAAACGAATTCCATCACTCCTCATAAATACGCTGTGTGTGTTAATGATGTGAACAGATGTCACGTGAAGGAAGGAGAACAAGAAATCACCCGTGCCTTCAGGAACCGAGGGTCCAGAGAGACACCGCATCCCCACAAGGTGACCTCTGACACAGGCACACCTGATACGCGGGAGCACTCAGCACTTGAGGGGGGACTCCGTCCGACTCTGGAAACTCAGGGAAGGTTTCTGAGAAGCTTATCTGGAAGATGAGCAGACTTTAGGCAGCCGAGAAGCTAGGAGAAAGCAAGGCATGGTCAGGGAGATAGAAGGAACGTAGCACGGCCGTAGCCAACAGGGAGAGGACGAAGGCAGTAACAAAAGGGAAGACGAAGGGGTAAAGAGGTCAGATCACTAGGACTCTTTAGACCAGCGCTTGAGTTAAGAGGGTAATTCAGAGTGCAACTATTTTAAGTTCATTTTCCTGAAATCTGATACCTCTATCTGTATATTTAATACCTTACAAATCTTTTCCTGAACTGTATTTAATATTTAGGCTAAATGGTATATTTAACAAAAGACGAAATTAGCATTTTTGACAGGCAATTACTGAGGCGATGTTACATTTACTACTTGAGGTATTAAAAATAAACTCAAATGGAAAAACAAAGCTTACCCCTTCGAGGAGTTGCTGTTACCCTATAAGGTGAAATCCATACATTCATTCATAAATTTAATACTTATTAAACCATTCTAGCACAGATCCAGGCAATGGAAAAAGGAAAAAAAAAAATCTAAGCAAGATTTTGGGGTTCTTTGAGCACAATCTCATTCCCTCTGCTGTAGATATAAAGTTATACAGACTGTGAATAAACCATAGTATTCAATAAAACCAGATTTTGTAGTTACGTGCATAGGAAGAGTATGGACAAAAGAATTCCTTCGCTGGGCTGCTGTAGTCAGTAAAACAGTTCTTATTACTTTTAAACAAATAAAAAAGTAAAGATGGATGGGTACGGTGTACTTGTGTTAATTTTGTTATCAGATACCTCTCCATGCCAAAAATCAATTTTTAAACCCATATAATCTTGATCTGATAAATAAAGGTCGATCAAAAGATACAGAGTTTAGAATTAATATTTATTTCTTTTATTTATTGAGCTCTTTGGCTTACTTCAATGGAGGGTTAATTTCTAATGAAGATGAAGCAGCAAGTGCTTAAAAAGTGGTAATTAAATTACCAGAAAAAACAAAAATGTTATGAAATGCTTAAGCCTGATACAGTCATCCATCAACAGGCTACTTTTTAAGCATCACCCACTATGGCTCAACTTCGCAGACAGATGGGAGAAGCATTTCGTATCTAAGGACCCACGAAGACTTGGTATGAGATTGTACAAGTAAAGAATAAAAAGAGCAATTTATGTAAAATAAGCTAACATTTGTTTAAATGATGCATTCAACAGGTCCAAGTAAATGAAAATAAATCATACTAAAAAAAATCACTAGGGAAATCTTCAGGGGTCTAAAAAAGGTCACTGTTTTTCAAAAGATATCCAAATGATATAAACAGGAATGACACAGGTACAGAAGGAAAAGCTGCTGGAAGCACCGATATGAACAATGTCACTACTGCATTAAATGTTGTAGATCATTATGAGAAAGATTTAAGTGCATTAGTAAATGAGAATTTTAAAGTCTTGGATACAGTACTTTCTTTTACATAAGCAAATATGAAATAATGTATTTCAAATATGAAAAAGCACATGTAACAATGTTATAATGGAGTTTCAAAGAGGCTGTAAATTTATGGGCCAATACAGAGAAAATGAAATTGGTTATTGAATTAGAGTCCAGATACTTTTATTAGACACCTGTCATTTCTAACACATTTGCTAGGTGGTATAGGCAATTCAACAATGAATAAAATAATCTAAGATCTCAAAGAGCTAACAATTTAGTATATAATATAAAGAAGAAAAATCTTAACCAACTTTTTCAAAAAATATTAATGCATCAATGTCTGAATGAAACAACACAAAGATGAAAGCAATCTAATTCCTAAAGCATTAGGCTATGACAAATAAAAATTATGAATTTTTTCCAAGAAATACAATAAAAAACTATAATCCAGAGAGTACATTTTCATGATTAGAAAAACAACGTTTACAATTTTTGGACTGTAACCCTAGCAACAGGGTGCAAACTTATTCGTGACACAGTCTAAAGGACTCAGCTTCTATTGAACCTGATATTGTTAAGGGCCATGTTGGATACTTGAATCTAAAGGTAACCTGGAAGACTGCCTACACCTCTTTTTCAGTGACTTTAATCACTGAAGTTCCCAAAAGTTGATGCACATGGCCTAAATACATCAATGTTGCTTTAGAAAAAAATCTTCCTTTTTCAGTATCTAGTATTAAAGCACTGAAATGATTCTAAAATTAACATCATTAGCTCTGACCTTTAAATTCATTTATTCACTGAGGGCCTTCTATGCCTCAGGTACTGTTGTAGGCACTTGGGTGGATAGAGACAGTAAAGAGGAAACATAAATACATAAATTATACTGTTACATAATTATTAATTAGTTTAAGCTCCCAAAATGATGCCGAGCAGTTCACAAAACGCCTTGGACTTTCACATCAGCTTGCCTAGTCCAAGCTGGCTCCAGCGCGTTGCAACATGAGAAATGCGGCAAGAACGATTGAGACAGCACAGAGGCACGGAGGTGAGGCATGCCCGGCAAGCAGATCAGTGCACTGGAGCAGAATGCAAGGGAGAGAGGCTGGCAGGAAGGTCAAGCCTCAGAGGTGACCACCGAGGTCTGACTACCCGCTACGGCTCTGAAAGAAATGAGGCAGGGTGGGGTGCTGTGCGAAGGAATGATGCACCCTGACTTTCCGCATCATTGTGTCTGCAAGCTGAGAACAGAAGCGTGAGGGAAAGAGGAATTAGTTAGGAAGATCTCAGAGTAATTCAGACATGAGATGATGGTGCGTTTGGCCATGATCTTGGAAAGGAAGTGATGAGAAGGGATCACACTCTAAATATATTGTGAATCTCACGGACAGGATGTGAGGTGTGAGAGAGGGAGAGGTCCAGGATGACTCCAAAGTGGATGGCCCACATAAACAGAAGGGTAGGGTTTTCATCAACCGAGATAAAGAAGTCGACAACACAGCACTTGGGGTGGGGGGCTTGGGGTAGAGAGAATCGTTTTGTTTCCGTAATTTGAGAACGTCTATTAGATGTGGAGGTGAAAAGACAACATCATAGATGGAGATACCAGTGTATAGTTCAGGAGCAAGGAACAAACTTGAGACTTGCGGGCCCACAGATGCTAATTTCAGCCACCACTGGATGAGATCTCCAGAGCAACGATACAGATACAGAAGAAGAAAGGACTAAGACCTGCACCCTCTTTAACATTTAGGGTCTGGAGAGAATGGACAGAAGCCACAAAACAGACCAGGACAGGTCAGACAAGACCAAGAAAGTATATATAGGGTCCTAAAAGCCATGTGAGGAAGTACACTGGAGAAGAGAGTTTTCCCAAAGTCTTAGACTTCCAGCTTCCTCCTGCGCGGTTCTAAAATAAGAATCCCGGTCTAGAATCACAGGTCTCCGAACTGTAATACGCGCCAGTGGGCGACCTCCGACTGAGTATGGAACACCCGCACAAAATGCAATTTCCATAGAATCCATCTTTGTCCAAAACACACCGCTTGCTTGCTTCCTCCTTTACACATTCCGTGGTGCTTTCTGTTGCCCAGGTATTCGTGGCGCCCGTGAGGACACGCCACCGCCATGACTGATGGGGCCATTCTCTCCTGTGCCTCTCTGACCACCCAGTTTCTTACGCATTCCTGTGCTGTCTTCATAAAGGCCTTCTGATACAGATTCATACACACATACAGAGTTTTTAGATATTTATAGGAGGGGTAGCTATCTACACCACCTAATCACTGGAAATACATTTTCCTACAGAGGAGTCAGTTCTAGACATCAAGTTGGCAAGGCTCTAGTCCCCAGCCATTCAATCAAACACTAATCTGTGTGTCTTTGTGAAAGTACTTTGTAGAAGTGATGACATCTAAAACCAGCTGACTTCAGGTAAGGGAAATTATTATAGTGGACCCTGAACAACATGGGTCTGAGGTGCCTGGGTGCCCTTCTACCTGGGATCTTTTTTATCAATACAGTACAGTACCATAAATGTACTTTCTCTTCCTTACAAATTTCTCAGTAACATTTCTTGTCTTTGGCCTACTTTATTGTAGGAATGCAGTCTACGCTACGTAAAACACATGATATGTGTGTTAATCAGCTACTTAAACGTAAACACTTATCAGTAAGGATGCCGGGTCAGTAGTAGGTTTCTAACAGTTAAGTTCTGGGGGAGTCAAAAGTTACACGTGGATTTTCGACCACGCAAGGGGTTGGTGCCCCTAACCCTTTGCTGTTTCAAGGTTAAGTGTGTCTATGTACGCTATTAGCTTTGTTTCTCTGGGAGAGCCCAGAGGAATACAGTGTGTTCCAATGGCAACTATTCTAGCAATTTTGAATGGGCAATGGCAGTTGTTTTCCCTGCCGATACAGATGTGCCTGGATGAAATGATCGTGTACATATATTAATAAAGTCCCTGAATCACATTTATCAGCATGATACATAAAAGTACAAACATATCAAATCCACGATAAACTGCCTTGGTTATTTTCATCAAAATTTTAATATGCTTCCCTAAGCATTAAAAACAGATGCTTTTTAAAAAAGAAGAACAAAATTTAAGTTTTACCTGTTTTCTCCTCCAAGTCTGTCATTAGAGAATATACTCAGTACAGTGAAACTAACGACACCAGAAACAGAAATGTAGAAATTATAAATCACCTACAAATAGTTAATAACTCCCAGATAATCAAGAGCGGGGGCAAAAAAGATTACTGCCGACTATGAAATTGCGGAAGTTACAGATAAAAGCATCTAAGAAAAGATACACATTCTAAAATCAGACAGAAAGTATCTGAAACAAAAAAATCTCATTGAAAGCAAACAAATAACCCAACATGCTTGCTGACTCCCGGAGCAAGAATGCCCGTATCTATAAGGCACTGTGGAAAACCTACCCTATCTACTTACTGCTTACTATCTAGTGCTGCAAGCCAATTATTTTGAGTTAAAATAACTAGAACAAAGCAATGTAAAGCAACCTTTAATCAGATAAAAGCAAAACACACGAATTTTAAAAAACGCCCCACTTTTGAGTCATGAATTTGGAAACAATTAGGCTATAAATCTTCCTGGAAAGAACTTTCAACATCGTTGTTTAGGTTAGAATGCAAACATTAAAAAGAGAAAGAAAGACAGAAACAAAGAAAAACAAGCACTGTGCCAATGTCCTGTAAAGCTCCCTCTAAGCTTTGCACACACACACTCAAGGCCAGCTGAGGACCCTTGACGGATTCCAGCAGGGGGTGAGCCACTTAGGCCATGGCCACACTGCAGAACCACTGCTGGAGATGGAAAGTGGCACGTTTTAGTAGGGCCACCTAGGCTCCTGTCTTAACAAACAAAACAATGTTCTTGGGATGGCAGATGGAATGAAGCCTGGAAAGGGAGCATGTATTTTAAGGGGCACCTGGGAAGAGAGGGAACAGCAGTGGGACTGCATCTGTCTGAGTGTTTAGAGAGAATAGGGTTAGAAATCCAACAAATACAAAGAGAGCCGGCAATAAGGGTAATCACCTGAAGAAAAAGTACAGCATATCGATGACTAGTAACAGTGGAAAAACAGCATGGACAATAAAAGGAGACGTGAACTCCCCCAAGAAACAGCAAAATTTACAGCAATGATCCAGGGGATTCCCAGATTTAGTTCTCTCTCCTTACCGGGGCTACGCTGTGCGGAGAGAAAGCAAATATAAGGACCAGAATAAACAAAGATGCCTATAAAATATCAGGTATATAGTTGTATACAACTATAATGTTGAGAGAGATTTTGTTAAAAGTCTTTTAAAAAGGAAGCACTGAATGAAATTTTTAAATTCTATAAGGTCAAACAAGGATCTGAGAATGATGACAAAAACACAAGGAGTAAAACTATAAGAACCACAACACGTAAGACTGAGATGAACAAAACCTTAGAAACCATCAAGTGCTACAAACAGCACAATGCTGTTTTAACTGACTGTAACATATTCAGGCAAATTTCAAGGTACAGTAGAGTCTCTCCTTGCAATGTACTCTTTTTTTTTAAATTTTTTTTATTATATTATGTTAGTCACCATACAGTACATCCCCGGCTTTTGATGTAAAGTTCGATGATTCATTAGTTGCATACGACACCCAGTGCACCATGCAATACGTGCCCTCCTTACTACCCATCACCAGTCTATCCCATTCCCCCACCCCCTCCCCTCTGAAGCCCTCTTAACAAGTTTACTCAAGATCTCAGACACTCAAAGAAGGGGGAAAGGGTCTAGTTAATTATTTAGTGCAAAAAAACATGTGTGAGGAGATGGCTTTATGTTTGATTTTGACAAGGAATATGTTTGAAAGTATAAATCTAACATAATGCAATAAAACGGTAAGGTATGTTCTGCCTTCTAAAACTCCCTCCGCTCTAGCACAAATACAGAGGTTTTAATAATACATATCTTAGTAGTGTGCACCTGAGCCTTTAAATCTGGACATGTTCCCAAGTGTAGAATTAACAGCTTCATGACTGGACTAGAAGAAGACACTTGGTTCGCTTCACATAACATTTTTTTTTAAAGATTTTATTTATTTATTCGACAGAGACAGAGACAGCCAGCAAGAGAGGGAACACAAGCAGGGGGTGTGGGAGAAGAAGAAGCAGGCTCATAGCGGAGGAGCCCGATGTGGGGCTCGATCCCACAACGCTGGGATCATGCCCTGAGCCCAAGACAAACGCTTAACCTCTGTGCCACCCAGGCGCCCCCACATAACATTTTTACTCTTTTTGTATTTTCTGCATGCTGAACCACACTTAAAAACAAAAAAATGTTTCCTTAAGAAATAATTTTTAAAGGTACACAAAGAAAAAAATTTTAAATGTAAAGAAAAAATTCAGTATGCCTTGTTAATAAAAATAAATATTAGAATCTCTAGTATTTAGAAACCTCAAAAACTTTAAATTTACATTATTTTTAAGCATCCTGACAAAGAACAATTTTTGAAGTATTAACAGTAATTGATATTGAATTTAAATAGCTTTAATGTAACAATAATGTGCAAGATGCAAGAGACCAGTATATTACCTGTAACAACAGGCATTATCTTTTGCAACACCCTCCTGGGTTGTTTAAAATCTAAATCTTACTGAATGATCATATCTCTAAGTAATTTGTTTGTAACTCTCTCTACATTTCCATTCTGTAGGATGAAATATACTAGTTTCATAACATGAAATATACTAGGCTCATAACATGACCATGCTATCTATATTTCTGAAAGCGAGTGAAGCCCAAAAAAGGATAAACAATTTAGCTTGAACAACACGAGGGTTTGGGGCACCAACCTGTTCCTCACACACACAGCTGAAAATCTGCATGTAACTTTTGGCCCCAAAAAACTTAACTACTTACAGTCTACTGTTAACCAGAAGCCTTACTGATAACATCAACAGCTGATTAACACATATTTTGCCTATGTTTTATATACTGCATTCCTACGATAAACTATGGAAGAGGAAAGAAAATGTTATGAAGAAAATCTTAAGGATAAGAAAAGACATTTACAGCACTGTACTATAAAAAACTCCACATATAAATGGACCCATGCAGTTCAAACCCATGTTGTTTAAAGGGCAACCGTACTATAGAACTCATTTGACATTAGGATAAAACTAACTGAAAAGTAAAATTTCTGCAAGCATCCACATACTGACAACTGGCCAGATCTGCACGTGTAAAAACCCATCACAGGTAAGCGCAGGCTTTAGCTTCTGATGACACGTTAAGGATATGTGGGAATAAGGACACCTTTTATTGTCTATTGTTCAACTACTATGCTCTGGAAAATAACCTCTCTAGAAGGGATGTTCTCAATCTGCTTTCAAAGAATCTTCTGGAGTAGCACATTCTATGTCTGGCTGGTACAAACAGGGAAGTTGTTAGAGACACTTCTCTGTGGGTAGAGAAGCCGTGCACCAGGGTCCTAAGAAGACAGCCACAAAGAAAGAAACATGTTGCTGTTACTGGACTGAGATAGAGTGTGTATGGTAAGAACTCAGATAAACATCCCATGTGGCTGAATTCATTGAATGTGGTCAGACAACGGGAAGGACCCCGCCCACTTTGGGAAAAGCGGTTAGAGCAGAAGACCCTTCAGTGCTAAGTGGTGAGCTGCTGTCATAGGATTTCAAGGCCAAACAGTAACATTAGACGTCAGGCACAGAACACCAGAGCCAGAAAGCAATTCTCAAACTCTACTCTGCTTAAGAACCCTTGGAGAACTTGCTGAAAGCAGGTATTATCTAGATGTTTATTTGGTGGCAGGCAGAGAAGGGAGGAAGAATCTGCCACTTTTAATGGTTGCCTTCGGTGACCCTGACATGGGGGCCAGGAGCACATTTTGATCAGCACCACGGTTAAGGGTCACGAGCGTATCGGGGGAGGGTGGGAGAGAAAGGCCACAGGGTGGTGTTCAGGGACCAGCTATATGCAGTTAGCTTGCTCCAGTACGAGAGAGGGCAGTGTGACAGGGACCAGATGGGTAAGGCACCTGTTAAAATGCTACAGAGTAAGACCGTCCTATAGGTGATGAGCTTCCCGACAAACGAAGGGACACTGAGAGGGGTCAGCTGAGCGTGACAGGCCTGCTCATCTCCAGGTGAAGGACAAGAGCACTGGGTACAAACAAGAGCCACCAAGCCAGAGGAAATTAGGGACCTAGTGGCAAGGAGAGGTGGTGTGCAGCGACGGCTCGTGAGGGGCTCAGGAGTTAGTGTTAGAACAAAACGTCATCTTGCACAGATGGGTCCTTTTTACTGAAGCTGATTCTGGACCAGAAGCAGCAGACTGAGGCAAAATTCTAGATCAAGCACTGAGAGCCTGAATAAGGAGCCATTAGCATTTATAAGTCTTTGGTCAGATGTAGCTTCTGAGAAAAATACCCTCTGAGTGACAAGCAACAGTGTCCAGGTGAGGGGATGAACAGTTCTGAAAGCAGGCCCCGCACAGTGTCCTGGGACCCCGGGTCAAGAGCTGCGGCCAGTCAAAGGGGGGCCGTAGCTGCTCGGTGCAGAGGACGAGCTGCCAGCTCCGTGGCTCTCCTCAAACCAGTCCCTTCGCCGCACGGTGCAGGAGACCATCAGCACACACGCATCCCGGCACCCGACACGGGGATGCTGGTCCTGTTTTTCCACCACACAGTGAGGAGGCTGTTCAAATTTACATGGCGACTGGAAACTGAGGCCAGGCTCTCCTGAGTAAGCGGGGCAGCCAGGCCGGCCGGAGGCAAGCAGGTGAGCTGAGTCGGGCGAGCAGGGCTCACCCGGGGGCTCCCCAGACGCGCCCAGAGCGGCCTCAGAAGGACACAGTGCAGACACCAGAGCTCAGCAAACAGTGGCAGGGTCCAGCCGTGACGCCAACAGAAAGAAGGGGGTACAGAGGGGGCTTCAAGCTGGCAAATGAAGGTCAGTTGTGCTGTGGCCCAGGAGCTGAGGCGAGAGGCAGAGGGGTGCTGTGACTGGAAAGATGCTGAACAATGAGAGGCTGTCAGTCTTTTAAACTTTTATACTCAAAGCCTCCAAGTAAATGCCCATGACGAAACATTTATCTCCTCTAGTTTTTAATCCATCTCCCCTTCGCCTCATTACAAGTATCTTAAAGAACTCTTCTATAATACTGGATCCCAATAAGCTTCCAGAAACATGAATCTTGCCACACGCCACCTTCCTGCTCTAGGTGTCCTCGCACCAGCTCCTGAGCCCGGCCCCGGGCCTCCCGTCTCTTCCACAGGCCGCACTGTAAGTGCTGCTACCACGGAGCTCCCGCAACGGATGCCGTCCCAATTCCCACTATTTTGTGCTGCAGGACCTGTCTCCTAAAACGTCAGCTTCTTCACCGTGGGGCCGGTATCGTTTTCATTTTACAGTTCTGTTTCCTGGCGGGACTGGCACTGCACTAGCAGCAGAGCAACTGAATACTGGCCAAATAAACTCCTCTTCCTGCGTGAAAATCGGCATCTCGCAGGCCATCTCCACACACACTGGCCTCTCTTTTTGAGAACTCACCACCACTACCCCTTCATTCAAGATACAGACACATTCACTCAAAATTCTCCTTCTCCCAGGAATTCACTTCCTTTACCTTGAACCAACAAAATCCTAGACTTAAATGAAGTCTTCCAAACATTCCTGAGCAGCAGTCCTGTCCCTCCTCTGCCCCACGGGCACTGTTCTTACTGGACAATGGCACCTGCCACATCATCACAGCAGCACACTGGGCTGTGTCTGCTTCAGTCTAAACCGTAAGCCCCCAGAGGCCAGGAGCCAGTTCGTCCCACCGTGCATCTTGCCGTGACATCAGACACTGGAAGCAGTGTGTAGTGAATGCAACTGCTTTCCCATCAATAGTGAGAGATGAAGGAGGGGTGGTAGGTGTGTCGGTCCCACTGAGAGTCGACAGCCAGATGCGTGCAACGGATACAGAGCTGCAAAGGTGAGTTCTGGACAATCAGGTTTGTTCTGGTAGCTGTTTCCAGATCAGGAAAAAGACTATGAGCTGGAAGGAGTCCTAAGCTACCTCCCACAGACTCTGAAAATGGTCAAGAGCTGACAACTGCTCTCAGAAGAAGCCCTTCCAGACTAACACAGTCAACAGAGGGGCAATGTAAGCCTTTTCTGAGGAGAGGAGAGGAGAGGAGAGGAGAGGAGAGGAGAGGAGAGGAGAGGAGAGGAGAGGAAAGGAAAGGAAAGGAAAGGAAAGGAAAGGAAAGGAAAGGAAAGGAAAGGAAAGGAAAGGAAAGGAAAGAAAAAAGAGTGATGAGATTTCTTCATACCCAAATCATTCCATTTTTCCAGGCATAAAAGTAGCTAAGAAATGAAGAAATTGGGTCATACCTGTGACAGGGCCCATAGAAACAGAAACTAAATACAACTAGAGAATAGTTTCTAAACCAGCTAAGACAATTTTATCCATGCTGTGGGGGGAGAGGGGTACAGTGATCTAAATCAGCAAGCTGCCTTAAAGGGACTCATCGGCACTCCAAGGGTTGACCACATACTCTACTGCCCTGCTAATGAACAAAAGAGAAAGGTACATATACTAAAGTTTGAAAAAATCAGATTTAAAAAAAAAAACTCAGGGGGCACCTGGGTAGCGCAGTCGTTAAGCGTCTGCCTTCGGCTCAGGGCGTGATCCCGGCGTTCTAGGATCAAGCCCCACATCAAGCTCCTCCACTGGAAGCCTGCTTCTTCCTCTCCCACTCCCCCTGCTTGTGTTCCCTCTCTCGCTGGCTGTCTCTCTCTCTGTCAAATAAATAAATAAAATCTTTAAAAAAAAAAAAACTCAGGGGACAATTCTTAGGAAAGATTATTTTCAGAAATCACGAGATATTAAAGATTCCCAACCGTGTAAATTCAGGATGAACATATGCAGCTAACCTATCATTTGTGGTGTCCACTTGAATGTCTGAAAGCTATCTCGATATTAAGTGTTCGTAAAGGCCCCACATTCCTCAGACGCTCTCTTGCCCAAGACTCCCCACTTTAGCTGAAGGAACCACCAGCCACCCAACTGCTCACAGCACAAACCTAGACATCAGTCTTGGATCCACTTTCCCCATGCCCTCACCACCTAGTCTAGCAAGCCACCTTCTGGCCTATCGACAGGCCACCGAATCCATCCCCATCATCACCCTGTCCCCACTGCCACCATCCGGCGCAAGTCACCACCATCTCCAGCCACAATCCCTGCCAGTCGTCTGCCCACAGATCAGCCTGAGTGACTTTTCAAGGATATATGAGACCCTGAACCTCTACAAGGGCTTTCTGTTAAATTCAAGATACAGCACACAGCCCTTCCGGCACCTACAAGGTGTACAGGAAGCTGACCTGAGACTTCTCAGAGCCTCTCTCCCACCACCCTCACCCCTGTTGATGACATGCGAGCCGGACCAGTCTTGGTCTGCTCTGGGGACTTTCCAGCTCAACCTGGTCAGGGCCTGTGAGCACATTCCTCCCACCACACAGCCTGCAGGCCCCGGCCCCAATGTCAGTGCTGTCCTCATCACCCTAGTCAAAGCAGTACCGCCCTCCATACCAAGCTCGTTCATTACCCTGTGGGATGAAGGAAAATTTATTGTTCTTACTGCTTTATAAGCTGTTTCTACAATGCTAGAATGTAGGCTCACTCAAAAACAGAAACCTGGTCTTTCTCATTTAAACCTGTATGCTCGGCCCTTACGGGGTGCCTGACATGTCCCTACTGACCGCTGAGACGGGCTCACGCAGGCAGAGGCCGCCCTTGGAGTCACAGGTGCGCTCCATCTCCTGGTTGGAACGTGCACCAGGTCTGGGTTCCTTGTTACATAATCTATTCAGAGGTGTTCTGTTTGACTCCTGGAAACATCTTAATACAACTACTAGAATGAAATTTACCTAGCTTCCTCATGCTTCGAGTGACTTTAAAATGCCCAAATCACCCTGAGGGAACAGCAAATATGTAGAAAGCTTGTGCGCCACGATCACAGACCACCACGAGAGGAGCATTACCTTAGCACTGGGCGGCAAATTTCCCCAGTAACACTTCAGAACAGGAGGCTCCCTGAGGTGGGCTTTGGAACGGTGTGTTGTATTACATAAAAATTAAATATAGTTTACACAAGCTGTGAAATGTTAGCCTGAGGCCCTTTTATTCCACAGGCTGTAAGTTTAAAAGAATAACTCTCTTCCTCCTGCTTATTACCTTTTCCTGCTTTCTCTCCACTCAACCCCAGTGATTCCTTTTCTGTGCTAGTTAACAAAAATGGCAGATTTTCAGATAATACACATGACAGTTTGGGGAAAAATATATAGTCCTTACATATAACAAATATGTGTATATACATTTACATATGTAACTTATGTAAATATGTATAACAGTAAGTGCGCATATATTTATACACTTAAAAATATATATATATAAAACAAGTCATAAGTTAAAGAAAAGGACAACCTACTCAACTCTGGTAGCATGTTATTACTAATGAAGGTTCAGAAGGAAATGCTGTAAGTGAAATCTACATCAACCACAAAATCTGAAATTCTTCATTGTTTCCCCAGGGATTTTTTTTTCTTCCTAATACAACTTCAATGATTTCATCACATTTGAAATCAACTTGAATAAAATCATATTTTACACCCACAGGCAGTATCTTCCTGATTTAGATACTCTCTAAGGTTATTTTTCCCCTCACCTACAGCTACAAACACAAATCAACATGAGCTTGGTCTTTTTAGAATTAAATCTGCCTGTCTTACCTACCTTGGAAAAGTAAGGCACTTGAACACTGTAATCACAAAGATGTGGGTTCAAGCATCTCATCTTTACCACGTAGCAGGGCTCCTGGAAAGATTCTTCCTCTCTCTGAGCCTATGTCTGTGCAGCAGGGAAACCACACCCACGTCTCAGGGTTGTCTAAGGAAACCTAAGTAAAGTACCTTCCGGAAACTCAGAGTTCAAGTCTCCTGCCCCCACATGAGGACCTTCCAGTGGCTCACCTGAGACTTCTCAAGCCAAGAGAAGTAAGATGCTTCCATAGCATCTCTCGTATACCTGACCCATGCCTTGCAAATCTTGGTTCTGGATAGCTTTGGGCTCGTCAGAGGCCGTTGGAAGAGAAACCACGAGGAGTAAGCAGAAGCCAAGGCAAAGGCGATGCTCGGGGCAATGCACAGGGTAGGCAAGAAGCGGCCACATACCCCAGGTGAGGGATCACCAGTGACTCGGACAAATCTAGTTTCGGTAGACCACCAAGCATTGCGATCGGATGAGGCAAGCAGTCAGTCACTGCTGAAGAAACAGACGGGAGGACACTGTCCTCTCAAACAAGTGTGTCAGAGAGAAACGAGGAGGACAGTACTGGATGAGACAAGGGGCTTAAAGGGAAGAGATTTGAACGAGGCTTATATATTGAAGGGAAGGAGCCCACAGAGCAGTAATGACAGCAGACAGAGCACAGAGACGGGGTAGCTCCTGCAGCACTGAGGACCAAGATGGTCAGCTTATCACCTCTTACCTGGATTATCTTGGAACCATGCCTCCAATCAACCTGCTTTCTAGTAAAATCACTACCCATAAGGCTTCCAGAGGAGATATTTATTGAAAAAGAAAACCTAATCAAATCAGCCCATTTCATACCCTTTAATGTACCCTGTGGCAAAGACTAACTGGAGCTTCCTCTCATGTTCACTCTGCCTTTCCTTCTTGGTAACAAACAGCAGGTCACAAGGCTCCTTTCCAGCAGTCTTTATAGTCAGCATCTGTGCAAGTGAGGGAAACTAGGCCAAAGAGACTGACCACGTAGGACTTCTAAAAAGGCTCTTTCCAGCTATGGGGCTCTGAAGAGGGGCCCTACCCTGACCATCTCTGTTCCTGTCTCTTCTGGCCTGCAACTACGACATCATGGCTGGAGGCTGGGGAGTTCACTGGACCGCAGGTGTCTCTGGAGTAAGCAGAGAGAGAGCCAGGCTGGGCACCAGGTGGGGCAGCTCTGCCGACCCACGCCACCCACCTGTGCATGCCTTTCAGGTAAGAAAACAATCCCCTTTATGCTTCATCACTGCTTGGCTTTCCTTGCACATTTTCTGTTCTTGCTCCCCTTTCTCCCCTTCCCTTTTGCTGAGGAAGAGTGGTCTCTAGTACGGGAAGCTAACCCTCACATCAACTTTCTACAACCTCAGACGGTATTCAGAATGAAACTCCAATTCCTGGCTTTCAGAATCGCGTTATCTGGCACCAATTCCAGCATATCCCCAGCTGGCATGGTCATCCCTTGCTGAGCTGCTCTCATTCCGGAACACCACCCAAGGTACTGCTCCCCCTGGGCATCAGGCCACTGATTCCAGTGAAACTCATCACTTCCTCACGTCCTCGTAGAAGGCTCTTCCAGCTCTTAACTAATTCAGGTGCCCTCCCTGTGCGTAATTCCATCACAAAACGCTTCACCCAGTCCAACAATCACAGTCTAATTTCCTGTCTCCCCCAGGAATAACTCGAGGCTATGTATGGTGAATATAGTCAAAAGTCCACAGCAAAGTAAGTGCCGAGTGACTGAATGCATCTACCTATCTGACAGAGGAGGCGGCGTCGAGGGTTGGGTGGGGAGGTGCAAAACTAGAGCCAGGCCTGAAAATCTTAAGATTGTGGTAAAGGTCTGAATAAAAACATGGAGTAAAGGAAGCCAGCACAATAGGGCTAGCTGCTGCCTGGGTGCAGTGAGAAACCCTCACCTGAACAGAGAACCAGGGTGCACAAATGCTAGAATCCAAGAATTCCAGCTGTGAGTCCCCGGATCTCCCAGTATCCCAGTGTTCCTTCCTACGGACATAGCACCCCAAAAAAGAACGGAGAAAATCTTACCTGAAGCAATCAGATGCTGTCAAATAACGAACTTCATTATGCATATAGAAGAAAAACATCCATTACCTAAAGTTGGCAGAATTTAAAAGAACACTGAAAAAATTTTAGTGATAAATACTCAAGGTAAAAGCATAAAGCTTCTAAAAAACTTGAATGGAACTACTGATCTGCATTTTCATTTAACAAGTTCAAACACTCAAAAGGAGAAAATCATTTTTAATTATTCTTTTCCTTTCAAGGTATGATTCAGGTACTCCAAAAAGGAAAATTCCTGATATCACCAAACTATCATTCGAAGCAAAAAACATCAATTATAAACCTTCAAATAAATATTCTCCTTGTCAACTATTAAAAATATGAAAATAAAATGCCAAATGAACTTTTAAGCTCTACATACAAGAAACTAATAAACAGTGAGGGAAAAACAAAGAGGTATAGTAGTCCAAAGAAGATACTATAATTAAAATAGGCTCTCTCTCACCCTACAACCATAGACCAAAAACACCAGAAATACCAAGTGTCAGCAAGGATGTGGAGAAACTGGAGTCCTCATGCACAGCTGCTGGGAATGCAAAACAGTGCAGCTGTTGTGAAAAATGGGATGAAGGTTCCTCAAAAAATTAAATGAAATTACCATATGATCCAGCAATTCTGCTCCTGGGTATATCCCAAAAGCAATGAAGGCAGGGTCTCAAGTAGATACTTACACAGCACGTTTGCAGCAACATATTCACAAGACGAAAGGTAGCGGCCAACGAGGTGCCCACTGACAGATAAATGACAAGTCTGGGGTATTCACGCAACGAACTCTGACTCAGACTTACACGGGAAGGACATTCCAAACCCCCTACACATGGATGACCCTGAGGGCACCAAGCTCAGTGAAACAGGCCAGTCACAAAAGGACACATAGTGCATGACACCGCTTCTATGAGGCCCTCAGGAGTCAAATGTAACGGAGACAGAAAGTAAGATGGCGGCTGCCAAGGGCAGAGGACGAAATCGTCTTGCTACAAAGGCATTACCGGCATCATGGACAAACTACGCAGGCTCTCTGGACAAAGGGTAGACAGGAGTTCTTCGTTTAATTCTCATACATTTTCTATAAATTTGAAACTGTCTCAAAACAGAGTCTAACAAAACTTCACTCAGTATATGCAGGGTGTGGGAGACGGCCTTGTCTGCCCTCCTCCTAAGCAGGGTGACGGGGAGTGCCTTCTGGAGGCAGGAACAAGAAACCTGCTGCTCACCTGACCCACCAACACACGGCCATACTGTGTGTGCTCACAGTCTTCCTCCTCTCCTGCAGGGCACTCTGTGCGGGGAGCCGGGACACCAAGTACTAACTAAGCCAAACCAGACGGGCAAGAAGATACAGAGGTTCTAGGTTTTGTTCCTTTTTTGGGTGGGAAATATTAACATTTTGGTAGACATCTCTACCCAACCCCATCCCCACCCAGTAAACATGACAGAAGTAGAGGTGGGATTGGTTTTCCCCAGACCAGAGAGGGATAAAGAAAGTTCTTTCACTTTTAAAATTTGCTCTTTGGTTTCTAAAGAGAATGGGCTCCACCGAACACCAGCACACACTTGGCACACGCTTCAGCAGACGCCAGAGAGCGCCGTCTGTGGCCCTAGCAGACATGACGGCAGTAAGGAAGGTGAAACGCGCAGAGAAGGCGAGCAGGGCATGGACCGAGGGCATGGTGGGCTCGCCCTGAGGCAGGCTCTGGGAGACTTCCCACGCCACCTAGCCAGGAAACCGCATGCCGACGCCCACACCGGCGCACAGCCCTGGAGAAAGGTCCTCGCTCAGTGCGGTTTCATCCCGCTTCGTTCCAAAAAGAGCCAAAGGAATAAAGTTTTTTTAAGTTCTGCAAAAGGAAAGCAACCTAATAACAAAACCCCAAAATACCAAATTCCTTCTGGCACAGAAGGATAAGATTGTTTCTCCCAGTGAGTAAAACACAGCCTCAGATTAGAGAATAAACAGCCTGTAAGCAAAGTAGGTCTGCAAGGGTGCTTATGTGTGCTTTTTGCCGGTGGGAAGGCTCCGTGCTACATTTAGTGCCAGTTACAATCCCCATCTCACTGCACACCAGGTTCCCGTGACAATTACTGGACTTCTCTTAAGCACGTTCTAATTTTCTTAAGTATTTTAACTATTCTAAATTTCTTATGTGTTAGTTCTGGAAAATACATTAATATAAAAGAGACAGAAAAATAGACTGTGAGCTGCTGCTATGATGTCATACTGACTGATACATCATAACCCTCCATTTTAAAACAACCGAGGGCCAGCCCAGAACGAGAGCAAGACCGCACAGCTGGACACAGAGACGCCCAGAGCCACTACCCCAGGCTTCAGTTTCCTGCAGGCTTACTCCTTCAGGTTCATGACGGTGACACCCATGTTCTGTTCATACTAAAACTAAAATAAGCTTGACTTTTTAATAATCTAAACACATTTCAAAAATGTATTAAAGGGGCGCCTGGGTGGCTCATTTGTGAAGCGTCTGCCTTCGGCTCAGGGCATGATCCTGGTGTTCCAGGATTGAGCCCCACATCAGGCTCCTCTGCTGGGAGCCTGCTTCTTCCTCTCCCACTCCCCCTGCTTGTGTTCCCTCTCTCACTGGCTGTCTCTCTCTCCATCAAATAAATTAATAAAATCTTTTTAAAAAATGTATTAAAAAATACTGATAGCATCTTAATGCCTTGCAACCTAAAGGACACACTGCTCAATAAAGACTTCCCAAAATAACACTAGTATCAACACTTGCTTTCAGGACAGCAGCTCTTCTGTGGGGATTCCTGAGCTGAGGATGACTGATATCTCTGAAAACACGGACACTGAGAGGGCAAACACATCTGTAGGCATCCCTAGCTTTCTGCCAGCCCCCGCATGGCCTGCCTCAATCACTCCTGGTAGAACATCGCTCTCCCAGAACACGGCTACCTCAACATCGACCACCACTACCTGCTTTCCATCCTGAGTGTCTTTCTCCATACCCTTCTCTGCAGGACAGATGCCCTGTTCTAATAATTCCCATCGTGGACTTCTGTTCATAAGACTAAACTTGCACTTTACATCCTAATTGGTGGCACTGCGAAGCAGCAAAAAGACCGAGAGCTCCGGGACCAAACACACTTGTGTTCCAAGTCATGCTCTGTATCCTAGAGCTCTCAACTCCTGGTAAGTTGGAATGAGCGGTAAAGGGGGAAATAAAACCACGTGCCCGTCAACGACCGGCAGCTGATCAAACAGGTACCATGCGCACTTCCGATTCCAGAAAAGCAGCCAGTTGTCTGGCACTGTCATCTCTGCAGCTTTTCACTTGGGGCTGACTACAATTATTATAATAGTAACCATCAAGCTGGTTAAGAACCTGTTCGTAACGGGTGGTGATGCTGACCGACAAGTCAGGGTTCCCGGGAATGGAGACCCTGTCTCAGTGCCTGGCCTCACAGGAAGGGAGCCCGCGTGGGCTCCACCCAAATGGCACAAATGATGCCCAGACGTCGCAGGACTGCTTGACCTGCTGCCTATCTGACCCGTGCCGATATCCTGGGCGCCACTCCCTGTCCTTCCCCTGGGTACATGGAGCCAGGGGTAGACACCCCGCCCATTTTTTCTGGGTTGCTACAAGCAAACTGGCCAAGTCTTCCAGACAAATCCTGAAATGCACTTCCAGTCACAGCTTTTTACTGCTTCCCTTGCTCTAGAAAATTGATTCTCCTCCTGCAAAAAAACCCTCCCCAATGTTCAGCCCATCATCTTCCTCACCCCATCTCTCACACTGGTAATGCCCCCTTTCTTCTTTGCTAAATTCCCATACACCCGCCATCCGTACCCATTCTAAATGCTTGTCATTCAACAATTATGTAGTGAACCTCAGCGAGGCGGCAGGCACTGTTCTAGACATTAGAGGCAGAGCACTGGATAAAAGTCTCAAAACCCAATCTAGCAAGGGGAAGCGATGGATCGCTCAGTCAATACTTACTGTACAAGGTGGCAAAATCAACAGGAAAAACTATGAGATGGGAAAGAGCACCAGCACGGGGGCAAGTTTGACGCTAAGGCAACGTTTGCCTTTGGAGGTCCCAAGACCACCCTGTCATTGGTGATTCACTAGAAGGACTCCCAGGATTGGACAATGGTTGTACCGTCAGCCACAGTCCATCACAGCAGATGGATATATCGACGGTCAGCCAGGAAATGACACAGGTGAGGTCTTGGGAATTCCATGCATGAAGCCCCATAGGTTCTCTCCCTCCAGTGAGGGGCACCTAGTATCCTCCTCTCTCAGGAAATATTTCTGCCCACGGAAGCCCATTGGAAACTCAGCCCCCAAGGTTCATACTGGGGGCCAGTGACATACGCCCCCTCTACCAGGCACACACCAAACCTCCAGACTCCCAGAAGCAAAGTGGGAGTTCACCATCAATCATGATGTTTGTGCAAACTGTCCTGGCACAGCGGACCATCCCGGTCGTTCAGGGAACAGAAGGAAAGCTTCAAGTGCCAGGTGCCCACATGCCAGCCAAGAGCCCACCTTGCAGGCAGGCCCCTCTAAGGACAAGAGCCTCAATCCTGCTGTGTTAGGCCTCCTCTGCAGCATGAAGGACAAGGAGAGGACAGGGGAGGAGACGCGGAGCAGGAGCCAGTCCAGGCATGGCCTCGTCCCTTGGGGCACGCAGGGCAACCAGAGCTGGGACACTACTGCATGGCGTGGTGCAGGGGCCAGCCCCATCGGCCTGCACTTGGACGGCACAGTTCCGGGGGCCGTGTGGGGTAAGTGGCTGCCGGGCGAGAAGAGGTGGAAGAGCACAGGCGTGGTCAAGATCCCCATTCACTTACAAGGAGGGCTGGCAGGACTCACGGCCATTTTAATGGGGGTTGTGAGAGAAAGAGCAGGAAAGGGGCGCCTGGGTGGCTCCTTAAGCATCTGCCTTTGGCTCAGGGCGTGATCCTGGTGTTCTGGGACTGAGCCCTGCACTGGGCTCCCCCGCTGGGAGCCTGCTTCTTCCTCTCCCACTCCCCCTGCTTGCGTTCCCTCTCTCGCTGGCTGTCTCTCTCTGTCAAATAAATAAATAAAATCTTTAAAAAAAAAGAAAGAAAAGAAAAAAAGAAAGAGCAGGAAAAGTCCGCTCTAAAGCTTTGGTGTAAACAAGCAGAATCATGGAGGCACCGTGCGACTAGGAAGAGAAGGGCAGATGGGGAGGAATGTGGGGCGGGTGTGTACCAGAGTGACACCGGGGTGCACGCAGAGCTTCCATTTGCTTGGGAGAGGTCTAGTAGGTGGTTGGCAATGGAGGCATGGAAGCTCAGAAAAGAGATCCGGGCCTTAAATAACATGAGAGTCCTTAGGAAGCTGCCCCAGACAAGGGCATATGTGGAGCAAGATGGAGAACGACAGGAACAGAGACGTGTACACGTGGAAACCAGAGTGGGTGGGGTGGGGGAGCAAGCCTTGGATGAAGCCCTGGGCTCCCCAACAGCTCGAGAGAAGATGAGGAGGGAGAAGCACAGCGGTGCTGACCAGGAGTGGCCAGTGAAACTGGAGAGGAAGTAACATCCTAGAAGACAAATGACAGTGCAGCTTGAAGACAGAGGTGACCCGTGTGACACTTTGACAGGTGACGATGAGGGCTGGGACCTGACCCCTAAAACTGGCAACACAGAAGTCATTGTGCCCTTGACAAGGCTTAGAGTTAGGGCTGAGCCCCACTGGAAGGAGTACAGGGAAGACAGGGGAGCCAGAACAGACAACTTCTATGAGGGGTGTTGCTGCACAGCAGTATAGTAAATGCGGAGGGGACCCCTGGACTGCAGCGTCGGTTCGAGGGAGTCTGCTTCTATTTTCAGGATGGAAGAGATCAGAGTTGGATGACATTTGTGGGAATAATCCCGTCAGGCGAGAGAAAACCCCTGGTGTCACAGAAGACAGGGGAGGACACCTCCGGAAGCCGCGGGCGGAGGGAGGGTAAATGCACGCATGGCAGGCTGCCCGAGCGGAGGGCACGCCAGCCCACCCACGTTAACAGGCAGGGAGGCCAGGAATGCGGGCGTAGGTGCAGATGCACCAGTAAGGTTAGTGGTGGGAGAGAGGTGATAAGTACCTTCCACTTTCTCAGGGAGCGAGAAGGGTCATGATGGGTGGTTTGAGGCAACAGGGGGGAGGAAGGTGAACTGGAGGAATGTGGTAGTGTGGCAGGACCCTATGAGGTCCCCTTGTGCTCAGGGGACTTAAAGGAAACCAATATGTGTGGCTGGAAAAACACATTTTTGATAGTAGATCGTGTTATGCCTTCATCTTCTAAACTCCTCGGAATGTTTTCAAAAAGAAGTGTTCTAGAACTTATTCTGTGTACTTACTTGAACCATTAAACTACAACTTCTCTTAAGCTCAGGGCCACAGATGCCCCCTGCAGCTACTTACGGTGGGGTCATCATTAGCGGAGGGTGGGGCGGTGGACCCACCTGACGAAATCCGAAACCAAAGACACGTCCTTCCTCACTCCCTGTTCTCCCTCACACCTCGTACTCACTCTGTAACCAATGCTGCCAATTGTATCACTTAAATGTCGCTGGATTTTCTCCATCACCCTTTAACCAACAACTAGTTAAGAAAGCTACCTTCGAGATTAAGGTAGTTCAATTCTGTTCCCTTCTGTTTCCATAATGCACTGTGCATTTCTCTAACACCTGACCAACCACCGCACATGGCGAACAACCCTCCTAGTGCCTCCTCCCCCGGTCTCAGATCTTACTCATCCCTGCATTCCTAACACCTAGCAGGAACTGGCATATCTGCTGAATAAACGTTTGCCAAATGATGCCATTATCAAAACCAGGGTTCTCATCTCACTTTTCCTATGGAATGAAAGCTAAGTAAAAACAACAAGAATAGTGAAGAAGGCAAGCACATTGGATTGTAAGCTCCTTAATGTCAAGTACCATGAATTTTATCCTTTTTTGTAACCCATGAAATTCAGCATAAATCAGGCTACTCGAAAGCTCTCTTGTTTTCAGATATTTATAGAGAATTGATAGCTTTAGAGGAACAAACTACTGAGAAAACTCTCAAAATTATAATTCATCAATACAAAAAAGATACTTAAGGAAGTGTTTTTGTTTTTTTACTTAAGGAAGTGTTTTAATATCTGATACTGTAATGAATAATTTAAAAACACTGATTTTAAAAAACATCCCACTATGAGAAGGCTCCGTTAAATAATATTTGAGCTGGACCTCACCACATTCTCACTGTACCCCGTCTTATGAAAGCGTCTGAGAGGTTAGTCACTCAGCCAACATTAGGGGAACAAGGCCCGCAGATGCTGGTTACTGTCCAAAATGCTGTTCCACTGCTCCCCAGTCAGCATTAGGTAACAAAAGCATCTGATAAAAACTCAAACAAAGCCAGCAACAGAAGAATGCCAATTTGCTAAAGGACTAGTTATACAACCCTGTCTTTTCAACGGTCACTTACCATAGATGGGGAAGGAGCACCAGAAACGAACAGGAGCGTGCTTATAAGCAACCACATTCCCTATCACTTGAGTACTACGGGAAAGACTGAAGAGCAAACACCTCTTAGCCACACTAAGAGTCCACACGCCTGCACTGGCAAGACCCTATCACTCCCACAGGATAGATTTTGAAAATAAGAAGACTCTTGGAAGTAGCAATAACACTACCCTGTAAGTGCACTGTGTTCATGAAAATTATGGAGAAGAGGCCAAAAAGTACTTCGGAATAATTGAGATTCACCGCTGATAAAACAACAATACCAAACACACGGTACGAGCACTTTTCACCCCAAACCCAGCATCGACAGCTACTTCCTGAAGGCCCATTCCATCGGAGACTCACTGCCAGCCCAAGAGGAAGTTTCCAGAGGCTCAGCATTCTCCACAACTGGCCACCATGCGGTGACCCTGCAGTGGAGGCCTCAGACTTTGCTGGCACGGGGCACCTCCTCTCAGGGAGGTGAAAGACACTGTCACCACCAAGCTGCGCTCCCAGCTGTGACACGTCTCCATACAGAAGGGCGCAGGAGCGAGACAAAGATTATTTCCTTTATCATTTATCAAGAGTCATGCCAAAATGCTTTAGTCTTTACTCACATTTAGTGTTTTTTTCCTGTTCAGACACCTTCAACCCGGCTAAATACAACGGAAAATATGCTTTACAGTTATACTAATGGAATATATTGAATAACGACTGTCAAGATTGGAAACTAGCCATATATGAATGAATGTTATCTATTCTTCAACCCTCCAGAGAGGGCCAGAAATACATGTGATATTCCTCTGTGCTGTATTTTGCATGTGGATTTCTGACTTAACCAAAATGTGTTTAAAAAATTGTGTAAGAAGGCAGCTGTTGGATTAAAATACATCTGTGTGTAAAAGAGTTTTGCTTATTTTAGTCAAAGCAAGGACAGCATCAGAGTAAAAAAATTTGTTTGATAACCTAAAAACAAATCCGCAAGTAGCCATTATATGCATATGCAAAATTTCAAGCACAAATTGACAACCAATATACTGAGGGCATCATCTTATATATAAAGTACAACATAAGAAATAAATACTACAATGTATGAGGGATGAAATTAAAACGACAATGGAATGTACCATACAAACTTAACTTCATTATTTACATGTCAAGAACTGAAGAACAATGTATGTCAACAAATCAGGTGTGGGATAACCTGACACACAGGAAACAAGTCACGGGTTCGAGCCTGGCATACACGGTAAAGGAGGAAGGCACGCTTGTGCGACTAGTACTGTGCCAGCACTTGTGACTCATACTCCAACGAGCTCAGAAGAGTAGCGTGGGCACAGCGTGGACACAAGCCAGACCTTGGGAGGGCAGGATGCAAAGCCCGCTGTAAGACTGGGTCAAGGGTCATCTCACATTTCCAAGCTGAGTTAAGGTAACAAATTGACACACCAATTAATTAATAACTTTTGGATTTCCCTTCTACATTAAAAATAATGAAATTTTGAGCCAATAGATAAACTGCCCAATGAAAACGCACAATCTAATACTGGCCACCAGACTTTGGATAATCCATAATCTGATGTCTATAAAACTTAGAGTAGCTTCAGAATCTATCAGTGGCTTTTAAAATGGTCCATAAAAATACGCTGTAAAAATACTTCATAGTCACACCTAAAATAATTCCTGCCCAATACTGTGGCTTCTTGGGAATATTTACCACCTTTTAAAAATCTTCAAGTGCCCAAAACCACCATCACAGGATTCTGAACATATACAGTTCTTAATAAATATTTACTTATGTATTTTTCTATTTATTTAAACGGATTAACTTTTAAAACAAATATAAATGGCGTAATACTAATTTACAACTAACACCATAACTGACATACAAAAATGTACAAAGTACTTTGCATTTTGTATTTCATAAACCAAAACAGTATAGTAAAAAATTACTCCTTTATGCTCCCAAATATATACATGTATTTTTCTATATTAACTAAATATCAGTGACATGATTTTGGGGGAAAATGCCAACCAATAAAACCAAGTAAGAGGAAGTGTGGGAACTATTTATGAAATGAATTAAGAACATAAATTTCATCAAAGTAGAGGGGAACAATAGTAATAAGGAAACTTTTAGTATGTTTTAACATCGAGACATCATTCAGACACACTATAAAAAACATAAGACTACAGAAAAGGTGCCAAGTTTAGTCTCTGCAATTCTTTGTCAAAAAGAATCAGAAATTCAAATCGCTAAAAGAAAAGTGACGCATGGGACGTTTCCCTGTGACATGTTCCTCCTAAAAGCACGGCAGGATCCACGAGCGGAGATACTTACTACCAATTGTGCTGATGATGTATCAGCCAGCAGGGTAGTAACTCCACAGTCTGACTGCAGGATATGTGCTAGAATGAGCATATTAAGCCTTCGGATCAATGAAAAATCAACTGAAAAATAATTAACATAAAACAGCAATGAGATTTTATTCAGAGATAGATTTTAGCACCAAACACAGAAGAGAATCAATGAAGTCCTTAGTGAATTCAACAGAGGAAAGGAAAAGGAATCATAACAAGACAGAGATCTACAGAAAGCAAGTCCCTACTTATTATGTAATTCCTGAACTTTATCCCCAATTTTTAATAGGCTTATTTGACATGAATATTGATCGAAAGTCAAAACCATTAATATATATGTACACTAAAATGCAGAACACATTCAGCAATTAGATTATATCCTTATTAGAATAAGAGTCTGCATATCGAGCTTTATAGACAAATTTAAATGACAAATGCCATGCCTGATTATATCATTATTGAGTGAAACATACAAACAAAATGTTTTTCATCTTCTATACCACCAAATTCTTGGTTTAAATAAATCAAAGCCACCAAACAATCAAAAAGCCAACAGTATTCTGGCATAATAATAAGATAAAAAATGGAGTATTAATAACAACGTCAAGATTAAGAATCATAAACATTTAGAAAGGTTTTTAAATGCGTTGGTTTGTAGAAACAGAATTTAGAAAAAAAATTTTATCTATTCTGTTTCCATTTTATGGAAAAGACAACAATCAGTTACCACCTTTTTATATCTAAATATACTATCATATACTTGTCATCTTAGGAAGAATTAAGTTTTACATTGAGCGGGGAAAACATTAAAGAAACTAATTTTACTGCAAGTGCATCATCTGGAGAAAGCATTTAGAGGTTTGTGTATACTGTATTTACATTTGATATAAAGAGTAAAATCTCACACTCTTTTGGAAAAAGATAGACTGAAATATCAGACAAGTAATTGGGGGAAAAATGTTTATTTGTGATTAGGTAGGCTTCAATTAGTAAGAAAAGAGAGAAATAAACCTTAACCCTCAGGATGTAAGACGTAAGTCTTCAACAAAAAAAGTATAAAAAAAGTTATAATGATGAGGGAAGTGTAAATCCCACTCAGATGGAATCCCACTCAGCTCTTTCACAAAATGAACCTGATGGGAGGATTGATTCTGAAGGTGGACCATTCCACTGTCTACCTCAAACTCAACATCAGCACAAGGAACCATAAATGGGACCGAATATGATCATTACTGAGAAGCAAGGAATTTTCTTTAATTGGATGAATCAAGCAACAAAGAGGCAAAGCAGCAACAAACCCAAGAATATCCTTTTGTGGAAGAGCTTCCAGTACATTCCAAAACTTGCAATCAAGAATTTGCATAACCATGAGCATAAAAACGTTCATGCCCCAAATCCTAAGGAATTGCGTAGGAGAAGTAAATGTAATTGGATATTTCGGATACGTACTGTGCCGAGCTTGGAACAACATAAAAACTCCAAAACGTCATTTGGAGGCACAGAGCACCATTGCTCCGTTTGGTTTGTAAGGAAGATAATCAAAGAGTCACGCTTCAGCAGGAATAATCTATGAGCACAGGGAAGTAGAAAGGACCTAAAATATTACAGCTGTATCATGAATCCAGAGAAAGAGGCTGAATGAAGCAGAAGGATCTGGTTTGCATACCCCGCCAGGCAGCAGGGGGTAAGAGATGCGAAGACAGGCTCCAGAGCTGGATGGCCTTCTTTCAAATCTTGGTTCCCACACCTACTGATCTTTGAATTTATCCAAATTACTTATGAATCTCTACTATAAAGGGAAAATCAATTGTGGAAAATCAATGTTATTCAATGACTGTTTGATTAGTATTGTGAAAAAATTTTTAGTTACAGTTTTAAGCCTCCAAATACAATATATTCCATATTTGCTTATGTTTAAAACCAACAGAAGGATAAATCCCCCAAATAAAATTCAACTGATTTCCTACTGGAGATTCAGTGGGAATAAGGGAAGCAAACCAGGGCTGAAAGCAAGTAAGACAGATGCTACAACAGTTAACTCTGAAGGTGACAGGACCCAGTGAGCACCCTGGTCCTCCTTTAAGATGCCTCTGCATTGGAAATTTCCATAATAAAGAGCTGGAAACACTTTAAAACAAAGCAAAGAGGGATAATAATATTTAAGTGAAAAAAACATGGAAAGTGCTATAGCATAAACCACTGAGAAGTTATTTGAATCTCTTTAACAAAGAGGCAAGAAAATTTCAAAATTGAACTGTATAAGCAAGAATTTTTCATGCAATCAGATCATATATTTTTTTAAAAGCTGTAATAAAAACAATCCTATTTTTAAAAATTTACTTCCTCATCCTCTGGCTTTGTGATAAGAATATTATCTGTGTGTTTGCTTCTGCACTTGTAATTATCCAGAATTACACTCAGGACACTGGCAGCTGTGATAGAGCATAAAATTTTATTAATTGCTCAGTTCAACAAACTGAACTACTTTCAAATTTACTGAGAATCTTACATGTAAGTCAATCCTTAAAAATAGTTCAAATAAGAAAAATTTAGCATCTTTTAAAATTAATACCAACCACTGGAAAAAAATAAAGAGTATAATTGCTATATGAATTGTTCTTAATGTTATTCAAATGTGGTTTCAATAACACAGCTAGAAATTATACATTCTTTCCACGTTTTAGCTATTGTGGACACTGCTGCTATAAACATGGGGGTGCATGTGCCCCTTCGAATCACTATTCTTGTATCTTTTGGATAAATACCTAGAGCCCAGATGTCCTTCGGCAGATGAATGGACAAAGAAGATGACGTATGTAGATAACATGGAATATTACTCAGCCATCAAAAAGAACGAAATCTTGCCATTTGCAACGACATGGATGGAGTTAGAGGGTATTATGCTAAGCAAAATAAGTCAGTCAGAGAATGACAAATACCATGTGATTTCACTCGTGGAATTTAAGGAAAAATCCTGATGAACATAGGGAAGGGAAGGAAAAATAAAATAAGATAAAAACAGAGAGGGAGATAAACCATAAGAGACTCTTAAGTCTAGGAAACAAACTGAGGGTTGCTGGAGGGGAGGTGGGTGGGGGATGGGCATTAAGGAGGGCACTTAATGTAACCAGCACTGGGTGTTACATGCAACTAATGAATCACTAAATTCTACCCCCAAAATTAATAATACACTATATGTTAAATAACTTGAATTTAAATAGAATTCTTTTAAAAAAAGAAAAAAAAATACACATTCTTGTGTAAAGTGAAGAATGAACTCTGTATCCAATCCAAAAGGCTGTAATGGGACACTTGCTACATGCATTGCTTTATTCCATCATCAGTTACTAACAACTTGTTCACTACCATCCTGAAGATATTAACAAATCACAATTTCTAAGTTTTCAACTAAACCTGGGACTTCACTTCCTGAGAGGATATGTGATACAGGGGGCAAGCCAGAGCCTCCATCCAAACCCACCACAAAAGGCTGATTAACCAATGCTGCGCCCAGCAATGGATATGAAGGAAGCTGCTGGATGGCGAGAGCTACTAGGTGACTGCCCATGCAAAGAACAGTGAGCCCTTCCCAAGGAAAGCTGATGATGGAACGCCATTTTCTCCCCAGATCACTTGCCAATTCCAGCTCGGGACATCAGCCTTGCCCCAGGCTGAGGGGCTCCACTGGGATAAAAGAACACCAGCATCAATCCTGACTACCACACAGTGACAGACGGGAAACTCGAGGAGGCCCAGATGCAAGGCGATGTTCCCACAGGACGTGTGCTTTGGCAAGGGGGAGGTGAAGGGGACGAGACAGAGTGAAGCAACTGTGGCCTCGCAGCACCAACGGGATGAACCTCTGCTCGCAGGAAAGGACCTGCCACAAACACAGACCCAGCCGCGTGACAGCTGGCCAACGACTAAGCTGCGTGGGGCGTGAGACCAAGTATGAAGCTCAAAACCCCTGAAAGGACAAACGGAGATGTCGTGCAATCTTTGAGTGCGGAGGAGAGAGAGCCCACTTCCGCCTAGTGGGTCTTAATCAAAGCACAAAATGTCCACAGGTGAAAAACAGGGACACACCACAGGGTCACTGAAAGCTGAAGGCACCTAACAGAAGAAAGGGACTATCTACCAACCCAATGAAACCATCTGGGCCTCTATGTTCTTTCATCCACCACGTTATGCACACATCCAGGGAATTACCAGAAATGCAAATGGGAAGGAAAATGAAACTGATAATTCAGAAAAAAATAACCCAAGACTCAAATAAGTATGATCATCTTGTTAAGACACATAGAGAAAAAGAGGGACAAAAGTGGATGCAATAAATAGAGAACCATACGAGGAAACTAACGTGTGTGAAGAAATCACATGGACATTGTAGACCTGTGAGATCAACTATCCCGCATCAAGCACTCATCAGATGGCTTAACAGAAAACTCAGCAGAGCAAAGGACAAGACGAGTGAATTCTGAGACAGAGTAAACAGACACTACCAAAACTGAAGAGTAAGGAGAAGGAGGAATGGAAAGAACGGAAGACACATGGGACACATAGAAAGGCCCATCATACTTGTACTTGAGGTCCCAGAAAAAGAGGGAGAGAGACAGAAGCAATACGCAAAGAGGTAATAGCCAAAGGGTTCCAAAACTGAAGAAAGACACCAACTCCGCACTCAAGAGGCAGAAGGAAAATGCACGTGTGCTTGCAGGCACGCACAGCACACGCACGCACGCACACAGACACACACAAGTCACATTATAACCAAAGTAGATACGGCCTTCAAAAAACAGTGAGTTGTCTAGAAATGCAACGTGGGAAAACCAAGCACTGGGTGTTCAGGGTCTGAAGAGAGACTGGAGGAAACGGTGCATTTGAATCAGATTCAAGAAAACCTTCTAGGTAACGTACTGAGTAGTTTGCTATGTATGAGAAAATTCATGACATGTTATTTAACTTTCACAACTTTCTGAAATAAATATTATTATTACTTCCTTTTACACACAGAAATGCTAAGCTCCTTGCCAAAGGCCTCACAATTCCTAAGTGACAGAACTAAGACAGCAGCCCAGAACCATCCAAAACAATGGGGATTCTCGCAAACAGTCTGCTGCAACGGTGCTTCATTTGAACGGAAGGAAACGAGAACGGGAGTGGAATGACATAAGGTTTATGGCAGAAAGTTAATGAAATAATATGCATAGGTCCAAGTCCATAAAATAAATGGAAAAAAAGCAATGAAGCCACACACACAGGGACCTCAAAACTGCAGAGGACAGAGGTAGCAAAGTTAAAATTAAAGCGACTAGTAGGGGCACCTGCATGGCTCAGTTCTTAAGCATTTGCCTTCGGCTCAGGGCGTGATCCCGCGTTCTGGGATCGAGCCCCCCATCAGGCTCCTCCGCTGGGAGCCTGCTTCTTCCTCTCCTGCTCCCCCTGCCTGTGTTCCCTCTCTCGCGGGCTGTCTCTCTCTCTCTGTCAAATAAATAAATAAAATCTTTAAAAATAAATAAAGTGACTAGTAAACAGTAAAACTGTGAGCCGCACTTGCCTGATGCAGTGAGCAAGAGAGACGGAAACAATGCCATTTGACCAAATTGTGCTATTTACTTTTTTCTCAATTGTCTAACAGTTTAAGACCAAGAGCAGGATATAATGATATAATACGATTAAGCTTTAAAACACATATGGGGTTTCACAGCAAAATCTTAATGAATTCTAAGAAGACAACTCAGTATATATCAAGTGGTGGGATCACTAACAGAAAAAATACAAAACTTTCTTAATGGTTAAAATATAAAACAAGAGTAACTATGACAATTTCATCAACATTTCAAAAGATAAGAAAAAATAAAACTATGTACAAAAACCTACAAAAACGCTCAAATTCACAAGTGAATAACTATGAAAGTTTATGATGTGTAAAATACCAACTGTGAAATTAGCATCTTTTAAAAATATAAAAAAAAGAAAGAGGGTAAATCATGGAATAAAGCCTTCATTATTTTAGCCTACCTGAGAACCATAAACATATGAAAACATGTTGGCAGGAAGAGACTGAAAAACTAGCTCTCACAGGGAGGATGACAGAAGAGACTCCAAGGGAAGTCTTCCGGAAATCATGCAGCACGGCCTCAAGCATCGTACCCATGGGCTGGATGCCTCACAGACACAACAGAATGACAGTGAAGGTGGTTCGGGATTCACTCGTGCCTTCATAACTCACATGAGAAAATGTAAATGGTGCTGGGACTGATTAACCTGTTCCATCAGAATGACCTCTGGACAGTCTGGACAGTACAGAGGTCAGACACAGACGAGGAGACCTTCTGAGTTGTCATATCAGCACTGTTACCAGAAAAGCCCTGATAAGCAAACCACATGGGCCCCGGCCCAGGTGCCATGTGGACAGGTGGGTCTGACGTGACAGAACATGGGGGCTCAGGAAATGATGGAATCTCTCAAAAACCGCCCAGTTCAACAAACTCCAATTCAGAATCGGTAAGAATTGGAATGCTTCATTCTGTCTTGAGGTTACCATTAATACTGGACCTGAATATGAAGCCCCTCCTTGAAGTGAAGATGTCCACAGTCCACTGTTTTCCCTGACAAGCTGCCCTCTGGGACCCCACTGCAGCCTCCTTCCTCTTCACCTGACCTCCAGGAAGACTGCCATAGCCATGGTCCTCTTCCCTCTCTCTTCCCCACACCTGCTGTAGATGACTGTACCCAGTTTCCACGGCAGGTCCAGGCAGCAGCTGCAGGCCTCTGTCTCTGAAAGGTACACCTTCGGACTGGCCTCTGCCTTTACTTCTGGAATGACAACTTCCCCGTCCACATCTCCACTTGAACATCTGAGAGTACTCCAAACCCGTCTCTCGGTTCCCAAAGACAATTCAAAATATGTTCTTCTCAGGTCTTCTTCACCCCACTTAAAGGCACCATCACTGACGACTCGGCCCACTCCCTTCCCGACCCCGACCCCTCACTCCTGTCTTACCATCAATCCTTCAGTAAGTGCCATCAGCTCTGCCTTCACAGTTTCTCGTAAACCTGACCACTCCTAGCACCTTGATCCAAACAACCAACACCTCTCCCTGGAACGAGATCTTTTCAGGGCTCTCCCTTCTAACATCGATTCTCTCTTCCATGACCTTCCAACTCAGACCATGACCTCCATACACTCTGAGGGCATGTGAAGACTTTTGAAAGAGAGCATTTGGGTCCAGATGGTTTACAGGTATTGAGTCCTGATCCCTAGCTCATTCCTTCTTTCCTTTTACTGAATGGCTACAGACGCTCTGGAGGGAGCGTCCAATGCCACTCCGCCTTCACCACATCCTATTCCACAACTGCCTTTCCATCACTTCCCAGAACAAAGGCCTCCTTCTTGCTCATCCTGTACCGTGTTCCAGAGTGCTAAAAAGCACTGGAGCACCAAAGACACCACGGTTCACCGAAAAGCCTTTCTAAAGTCAAGGCACCATAAGCCTGGGACAGAGCGTCTGGTCTCTTTCATAAAAAGAGAAGCATGACATTAGACACAGGGCACCTGGCCTAAATTCAGATGTCCTAAATTCAGGGACAGCGCAGATGGGATGGTGAGAGTGATGGCAGGTTTTGCTTCAGGATCCTGCCTCATCAATCCTGAAGGATCATCACTGAAGGACATTGGGCTGACAAAGAGCAACGCAGAAAGAGAACAGGAAGGAGAGGCTGGCGAGAGTGGAAACTCATCTCACAGGCAGAAAGCTCCCGGCAAAGATCTACACTGTCTCTAAGCATGGGGTTACCTCAGTTTTTGCTTTAAAAAAAAAAAAAAGAAAAGAAAAAAGAATCCTGGGAAATAATTCGCTGCAAAACACACCCTATCCACAAGTCACGATGAGGAGTCGGAGCCAGAGCACGCCCACTCACCCAGGCCGTGGGCCATCTCAGTGACATACGTTGTGTCACTTCAAGGTGGAAGAGGTGAAAGATTCCACATTAATTTCTAGCAGACCAATTTTACGTCAGTAATAGGAACATTTCTCAGAAGTAATTTAACATATATATTTTCTTAAACATTTATTCAAACTTAGAGGAACATTATCATTAAGTTTTACACAAAGAATATTGGGTGCTATAAATTTTTACTAAGTGCATACGTCCACCCCCTCATCGAGCACCTTTCCGCTTACTTATTCATTCCTACCTTGCACTTGTTAAAATTACATTAACTTTTAAAACAATGCAATTAATCCTATTGTGATGATATAAACATCTATAATATACAAACAATATCCCTGATAATCATTCAAACTTCATTTCTAAGCCCCACGACTATAGTATCTCAATTATCGTTTATGTTTACTATTAATTTCCACCAGGCTTTGTGTCACTCTGGTCACAGTATTCGACGATGGACACATGAACTGAAATTTTATAAACTCTCTCCATCTCAGTAAGAGAGGCATTCCAATGGCATTATATTTCATGTTTAATAATTACCAATCATCGTATTAATTTTGCTGTTTAAATCAACTGTGTCTCAGTACTATTGATAATAACAATTCTTTGTAGCCAATTTTAACACTTAGAGTACCGTAGCCAAAGACATTAAAAATTTAAAAACCTTACTTTAATGTGTGTATCTACAGGTGTGTATATATGTACAGACAATATGCATACACACAGAAATGACAGGATAGTCATTAAAATAGCTTCACATTGTAAAAACCATAAAATAAAATCTGAGGAGGAAATGGAAGAGACAAGAGTTCAAGAAGAAAAGCAAATATAACTTTTCTGACAGTGAAAGGAGAGCGCAGTCACGTAATGTTTAAATGGATGACAGTATCAATCCTCACGGTATTAACATTCTATTGGATACATATTAAAAAGGGAGATATGAAATACTTTTACAGTGTCGACTTTTACTGTACACTAGAAATTACATCCTGTACTATCTGTACTTGAGATGAAAATGTTTGAGGTCCAACGTAAAAATGGGAGGGCGAGAGGTCGTCCGGACAAATTAGGAGGGAGACCTTGAGCACCAACGTGAAGCACAGCTAGTGTGATTCTGGCAGGTGCTGCCTGCACGAAGAGCACAAGCCCCTCGCCACGGCCTCTGGAGCCCCGCACAACGCGAAGCCCGGCCCCTCATGCAGGTGTCACGGCCACAGCGGTCCCGCTCGGTAAACCCAGGGCCCCCGTTTCTTCCTACTTCGGAGTCTGTACTCTATTCCCACTACCTGGAATGCTCCTGACAATTCCTTCTCATCATTCAAGATTCTACTCAAAACGCCTCAGAAGAGTACTCTGAGTTTTCGTTTCATTACCTGCGTATTACAGGACTCCGCACTGTAATACTTTGTGTTATTTCCTACAACTGCACGTGAGCCTACAACCAGCTCAAAGAAAGTCTTTACAAAATGCCCCAGAGTCGCCTTCCATGAACGTCTGTCTGCAATCACTAAACCCTGCCACCGTCCCCCCCAATCACTTCCTTGCCTGTCACCCAACATCACACCCTCCATAGAGCCCATTGCTTTCTGAAATTACTGATTTGCTCACTCCTCAATTTTCTGAGTCACCCACAAGGAAATAAAGAATTCAGCTCCAGAAATAAAGAGCCTTTGTCTTGCTCACCACTCTCCCCCTAGAACTTAAAACAAGGCTGGGCCTCAGGAAGTTTGCAGTAAATGAACATGTATGAGGCAGAGGGGAGCCCCAAGGACAGGACACCTTCCAGGCGTCAAACACTCCGCCGGGACCTGTGCACACTTCGCCTCATGTAGTTCGCTTCTTATGAGAATTCTGAAAGGAAAGAGGGATTCCCCATACTTTTAGTTCAGTAAATAACTCGACCAATGCTGCATCAGACAATGAAGTAATGGTGTTATTCAGATTCAGGACCTGGAGATTATTAAGCCCACGCCAGACAACGTGCTGTTTGATGCCCCTCACGGGGCTTTCCATTTATTACCTCATTTGATGCTCACAACAGTCTGCATCCTATCGTATCAGGTTTTCAGATCATGAAACCAGGCTCAGAGAGTCAAGGAGGGGAGTCCAAGAAAATAAAGCTGCTGCAGGACACAGAGAACTCAGGTGCTGCGACCCCGGCTCCGGCGCCTCCGGAATCCCACACGTGCACACACTGAGACAGAGATTTAAGGGAACGCACGCAAGGTCACACAGCTGGATAGAGAAAGGGCTGAATTAAAAGTAGGCCAACGGCCTCTTCGCCAAATGAACTTTCCAGCCTATGATATTGTGCCACTGTCAACCGCTTGCAAGTTTACGCTTGTTACAGACTTTCTGAGATATGATCAAGATTTTATGACCATTAGCCATGCTAATGAAAACATATGCAGACCGAGGTAAGAGACAGAGCTTAAACGGGATACACGTGCCTATGGCTACAGAAGACCACGCACACTCACTGCTCCAGAATATGAAAAAAATCTAACTGCATGCCTGTCGGGCTTTGATCTCTACAAAGTATAATCTTACTTATGAGTATTTAGTATTATTTAATAATATTTCCCTACATATGAACAAATAGGTCAATATAAATCAGGATGAAAACTGTTAATGATTCCAAAAGCTCACATCTCTAGAGACCAAAAAAAACCAAAAAACAAAATACAAAACACCATGCAAAAACAGTGTATTAGAAACAGGAAAGTCTTTTTTAGTGTATGCATCCATGTGCTCTTCTGCTAAACATGAAAGATTTTCTCACCAAAAGAGCACAGGACTTCAAGGTATTTGCACAACGCTCACATATGCCTTAAAATAATGAACAAGTAAAAACTGAAGAACAGTAATAAGTTCCAACAAAAACAGTAGATGCGGTTTGTATCTGACTTTACTCTGTCTCTACCAATACTGGTGGAAACACTCTTAAGCAGGGCTCTATTTCCCACTAAACACTGTTCAAACCCGAACAGTAAAACTTTGGTTGAGTAGCCGAAGTCAGGTCTCTACTCCAAAGTATCAGAAAATTTTAATGATGTGAATTTTTATATTTTCCTTCCCTCGTTACATAAATAAAAAGTTGTGAGGAAAACAAAAGATAATTATGGTATCCAAAACTCCGATAATGCTAGATTTAACAGCATGCTTATGTTGCAGTCTGCTACTAAAACAATTTGCATTGAAAATGTTAAGTAGGTATTTATCTCTATCACTACAACTATAAATAGGACAGTATAAATCAGACCATTGTGACAGTTCAAGTGGAGAATTTAGGAGCAGAAAGCAGAAAGATTTTCCACAATATATGACAAATTCAATTATTTATTTAGGCTTAAATCTGGAAAAAAATGTAATTAAATTTAAAAAATGCAATCAAAGCAGATTTCTACATAGCACAAGAAGATGAAAGACAAGATTATTTTCATTACAGAGATTCTGATCTAAGCCCAAATAAGAAGAAAAAAAGAAACACACCTTCATCATGGCGGGTGACTATGTCTTAAATGCTTCTTTCATCATAGAAAAATGCACCTCCTATAACATAACGTAACTTTAACATGGGGGAAAACGAGGTCATTTTTTAAAGTAAACTGTTGTTATAAGGTAACTTTTAATTTGCGCACATAATGTAAATTGCTATGGTGAACGCACGTTGGGTCACGGAAACAACGGTAGCTGGATTCAGATGTGACCCGGCAGCCCAGGTGTTCAGGAAAAGTGCTGTTAACAGTGAGGATTGATGATCTAATCAAACTGTCACAGCCAGATCCTCGGCAGGGTGGCTGGAGGATAATATTCAGAAAGCAAGCACATGCTTAGTGTTACTTTAAATTGATGCTGACATTTTCAATTGTGAAAAGAAATTTTTTCCTAAGTAATATAGGAAACAACTCAGCTAACCTTCCGGAGGATATCAGATAATCATGGTAGGTTGTTGTGTAAAAGCTAACTTCTCAGAAATGTGAGCACATATGAAATACAAATAAGCAGCCGTTGCAGAGATTTACTATAGTAATCAACATTTTAATTACTTTCTGTTTTCTTAGATGTACAGTACTATTGCGATGAATATTCTCTCCACGTACAAACAAAGCAATATTTTTAGCCTGGTATTTGCATTTGGTGGCGAAAAATTCCCACAAGGGTACAAATAACCACGAGTCACGTGCTGATTAATCTGAGACTTCTAAAGTCACGTGTTAATTAAAGTAATTAATATGATCTTTCCTGGTAATGCTATACATTTGTCACATGGCATGCACAGAAAAACTGATTGGACAGTCAGATTTCAAACAAATGTCCAACCCTACAATATTAAGAGTATTTTTTGAATCACTGATAATGGCGATTCAATAAAAACCGAGTGCCTGATTATTAAAACAATGGGTCCTCCCAGAGAATCGCTAGACCAGTCTACAAATGTGTGATGATTTACAAATAACTCAAGTGTGCAAAGAAGTGTTCTCCACATAAGAGAACGGAAGCACACAATGGAACGTGTGCGACCGGGCTGACTCGAGTCCTCAGCCAGGCCCGGCTCCCAGCCCCCGCAGCTCTGAAGGTGCTCTCACACGCTGCACCACATGGGCCCCGCTGCAGTCCTGCTGCTCTGTATTCTTGGCAACGTCCTGAGCTCTGGATATGCAGCCTTACTCAGCAGCCAAGGACAATCAAGTGGGTTAAATTGCTTCATGTTTTCAAGACGTGTTATAAAGCATTCTCGTGAAGATTTTTTGCTCCGTCATTCCTGACCTTTTTGAAACGGTGCCCCAGTAAGTATTAATATTGATAAAAACCACATTATCTCTGTCATTCACCACTGACACACAGACCCAAGGTAACACAACACAGCTTCCCTGGTTCTTAGAACATATAAATATGACAAAAGTAGAAATACTGAACTTTCTTTTTCATATGGAATCAGAAGAAGCTTATACATTTTCTGGTAAGACAGACCCGTTGCTTAAATTCTGCCCTTTAAAAATTTCGGATAAAATCTCAGAAGAGGTAAAAGAAAGCACATAAAACATTTCAGAAAATCAATTTAGAAGCTGTTAATATGTATGAGGGAAATACTTTTCTTCCCAAAAGTAAACTGTATGCATCCTTCCTTAACAAAACAAAATGCATTTTGCTGTGTACGGTTCTATAAAAAAGAAGTCCCACGGCCATATGCTAGATGTCTAGGCAGGTCATCTTTTATAAGGAGTCCAAGGGTTCAACTCTCACCTTCCAGGAGTGGGCAGGCAGCAGCACATTTCCGAACCACAGGCTAGATGAAGAGGAGTATTCCCATCACAGGCAAACTTGCCAGTGGGAACAACGCACGACAACCACAGTACTTATTAAAACCTGACAGTGATTCCACAGAGCAAGGGAGCACCGAGAGCTGCCACTCACACCACTGAGCTCAAGATTTGGGAAAAGCATGGGAATAGGGGGTTTGGAGGACTGAGTGTTAATGGTACTTTCACATGACTTTTGCAGGTGACAGAATGGAGCCTCACTCTCAGGTAGCTTATCAACCACTAAGAGCAAAAAAGTCTCGATTTTATTGTTAAACAATGTATTCTCACATCCACTCCTCACTTTTCATTACTGTGTTATATATGGCATGATACCGCAAGATACGTTAGAAATCCTACACGTTGCAAAGTTAAAAACTTGTACCAGCAGTTGGCTGGCAGCTAACCGTGTGTCGGAACATGGACTACCACATTTATCATTAATCTGGATACGACAATTTACTTCTAACCTAGTAAAGCTCTCCTAGAACATCAAGAGTTTGGTAACATGTGTTCACATCAAAACCAGTGGATGCAAAAAGATGAAACCTGAACACTTAATGTATTACTTTTTTCTCCCACTGCATGATCACTATTTGATATTTCAAACACCCAGAATATTTTTCAATATTCTCTGCCAAAGTATTGCTAATAAAAGGAAAGAGGGAATGAGTAACAGAAGAACTTTAGAACTGATCTGATGCAAAGCAAATTAGAAATTTCTTTGAAATTGCACATTTTCGTATTTGGCTACATAAAATAGAGGTTTATTTTAATATAAAAATGACAATCTTCTCCATCATTCAAATACGCACAGTAAAGTAACCACCACACTTGTTGGTGGGAGCACGAAGGGGAAGTCAGGTCAAAGGTAACAAAAGAGGAATGCCTTTAGCACCAGCTCTTAAGTTTATACAAGCAAAATAATTTAATAACTTGGAAAAGATTCACGCATCGCATTATTTTCAAAGTAAAAATTTAGAAGTATTATAAATGCTCATTAAATAGCAATATCATGATACATATAAACAACAGATTACAAGGTCGTTAAATTATAATGTAAATCTGTATCTATAAAAATATATGCAATGATGTCTAGGAGATATGGAGGAAACAAAGCATGCTGCAAAACATTATGATCAGTATGATTCTCATTTACACAAAATCCTATATGTACATTTCTATAAATGCACAAGAAGAGGTTACCAGAGACATCAGCAAGAGCTAACGGCAGCTGTCTCTGAGTGATGAGATCTGTGATTCTGTTTATTTTTTGTACTTGTATATGCTGATGGCACTTTTAACAATCATTTATCTCAGAAGTTCTTTCCAAGATAAAATGTTTTATTTTTTGTAGAGATTCTGACACGAAATGAGAAAGAGAAAGGAAAAGGCTTTATTTTTAAAGAAGAACATTTTCTTCTAGCAAGGTCATGTGCTAACATACTATTTTGAAGTGACTGTGCACTTTGAAGACTTTGGGAATGTTTATCCACATTCTCATTCTGTCATTTCTGCAGTGAGTAGCACTAATTTAGGAGGGATCGAGAAGCGAGAGGTGCTTCACTGCTGGTACGGCGTGTGTATCCACGTGAGGCTCACAGACGAGTCGTGGGTTGCTTCCTACTGTACCGCCCTCACGGACATCAAGTGCAAACCCACTACGAGATATGTGTATCTGCTATCTGTTAGGACATGTTGGTCCAAATACTAAATTGCATCTTAACCACAGCTTCGATAAGTTTGTACTTATAGGTGTAATATATTCAACTACCTTTCAGGTTCAGGATATAATTAAGTACACTTAGGAAACATAAAGTTAACAATTTAAAGCTCTGACAAATGATGTGAAAGAAAATTATATTCTATTCAAAGTTTCACTGATACCACTAAATTATCATTTTGATGGCCCACATTTGTGATGCTCTAAATATATTCACAATGTAAAACGGTCAACCCGGATTTGTACAAAAGGACACTGATGACAAAATGGAAACATACAGGCAGTTTTACAAAATTAATGTCATAAATACTGACCAAAGAATATTATGACAAACTAAGTAGTTTTCAGCTACATTTATAATACTCAAGATAAAAACAGTTAAAAAAAACAGTTGATAATTTATGATCAAGACAAAATTCATGTAACACTAACTATCATTATTATTTCAAAGTATTCCAAACAGAAATTATTATAGGACATCACCAAAAGTATGGACTACTTATTTTCTAAGTTATTTTAATCAAAGAACAAAGAAAATAAGACCTAACAAAATGTCGAATTATCTACAGACATTTTAAATTTTTAGGAAGACCCCTTGAAACATCAACAGAATCGTGTGCACGCACACATTTTGGTATGATGAATTTGAAAATTAACAAGCTATGTTTGAGTTACAAATAATGGTCCCAATTATTACGTTCCTGAAATAGTAAACAGAACTACTATCTAAAAGTTTTCTAATCAGGGACAAAGACATTAACAAATGAAGTCAAGATGTCTAGCAATCAATAAAAAAACTATATTCGTGAGGGAAACATTTACTGTGACATTAGGCTTCCATTCTATATAGGCAACGAAATAAGTCGAAGATCAAAAATTTCAGTATGTAAAATGCTCTGAGTTGAAGAATGCTTTCAACAAGAAATGATGAAGACTGGCGTTAGGCTTCTCCCTATCACAATGACAAAAATATATATTCATATTGTGCTTTTTGAACTGCTCATCTTCAAAAAAAAAATTAAATAACGAGGTAGGCCATAAGATGGCTAGGAAAACATAAATTGTAGGAAGCAAGAAGTTAGAAGTTCATTTCCATTAAACAAAACTCCCAGAAAACAAGCAGAAAAGATAAAGGACCTCAACAATTGGAAAAGTTGGGGGATGAGGGAAAAATCTGAAAGTAAATAGCATGGGAATAATGAAAATAACAGCTGACGTAAAACAGTGATAGAACACAGTCTAATCCCCAGACTCCTGAGCAAGGATGTATGAGAAATAAGCACAGGGACACAAAACTACAACAGAAAGACGGTCTGTAGCATCAGGACCAAGTATTACACAAAGCAGATCCAATTCAGAACTTGCTCGCAAAACTGGGTTAATTCTCTCTTTTGACGGAATGTGCTTTGAGCTCAGGTTATGAGACATGAATATTTTTATTTAAGGACTTAAAAAATGTAGAGAAAGACTCTTATTCCTCTGACTCCCCTTAATGACAGAAAATCTTCTATTGTTCCTCAGGTTCTTGAAAGCCATGAGTAATCCATGAAATGAGTGATTCAAGGCAGACTGTGATATTTTGGGCCAAAACTGATATGTAGTCAAAAAGTAATGATATTGGTAGACTCTGGCTACAAACCAGAAAGGAAATCAAACACAAAGACTTCTGTTAAGAATGGGAACACTGGCAAGAGAGAACCTCAAAGTGACATATGTACGTATAACTAACCTGAGTATGTATAGTCAGCCGAAAAACTTGCCAGATGCAGGTGTCTATGACTCTGTGTACAGAAAATCATTAGTCGGGGCGCCTGGGTGGCACAGTGGTTAAGCGTCTGCCTTCGGCTCAG